>NW_012107753.1:310597-320927 GCF_000951045.1 Mandrillus leucophaeus | reverse complement strand
CGGATATGGCTGGGTTTAAGGGAAAGATCACCTTCCCATTCCCTTTCTCGCCTCCCTTTCCACTGAGAGCCACCTACCGCTCAATAAAGTCTTCTGCGTTTATCACCTTTCAGTTTGTGTGACCTGATTTCTTCCTGGATGCCGGACAAGAACCTGAGTACTAAGAGGACAGAAGCTGCCACTCTGACCTTCCACTGAGCTGGTTGGCACTTGGCAGTCGCCGGTCTGCAGCTCTGAAAGAGCATTGGTTGCAACATGATTTGACACCATTGTGGGGCCCACACAGATCCTGCCCCCTCCAGAGAGGAGCAACTGACTGGTGCTAGAGTTCATTCACTCCGGTTCCCTCACTCCCTCGCTCGCATGCTTCCTCCCGCAAGGAGTAGCCAGTGGCAGCCTGAGGGAAATGAGCCACTTCAGTTCCTACTGGCGAAGGGGGTCAAGGGAATTATACCGTCTCAACATGATAGATGTTTTTTCTTTGATAAGCATATTTGTATAGCTCTACCAATTTACCTCTTTGCACAGATGGTCACTTTTCTAGAGTCTTCATTCCTTGACTCCTCCATGCCAACTTCACCTAGCTTACACTATTTCCTAGCATTCCATACTTGCAGTCCTCATTGGGCCTCAGTGTGCCTCTTACCGTTCAGCCTGGCATTTTGACTTTTGTCTATCTGTTTAGCATTGCTAAAGGCTTTTGCCATCTCAGAGTAGGTGGAAAACAGGGTAGTTTAGAAATCCAGCAGATTAGGAAGAGAGTTTAACACATGTGAAAGGCAGAATGTCACCTATTGTCTTAGCAGTACTTAGCTAAGTGACTTAAGTGTAAAGTCATTGAACATGTACTGGATAATTCATGACCATTTAAAATATGTATTGATTGGCAATCTACTTCAATAGGCCTTTGTGGGTCATAGAATAATATTGCTTGTAAAGGCTTCCAAGGGTAAAATTGCCATGGGCAGTAAAATGATTTAGAGATGGTATCTCTTGATTTAACAATTGATATGGTTTGAATGTGTGTTTCCTCGCAATCTCATGTTGTAATGTCATTCTCAATGTTGGAGGTGGAGCCTGGTGGGAGGTGTTTGGGTCATGGGAGCAGATCTCTCATGAATGGCTTGGTGCCATTCCCTTGGTGATGATGAGAGCTGGTTGTTGAAAAGGAGCTTGCAAGAGAGGGGATTAAGATGGTGGATAGGAGCAGGGCTAGCTTGCAGCTCCCTCTCAGATGGACACACCAGTGTGTGGAGATTCATATCACAGACTTGCTCCAAAAACTACTGCAGGAACATACCAGCAAATTGAGAGAAACCACAGACCTTTTGAAGGAACTGGATCACTGCTGGAGGCTGCATGAGACACTGAAAAACTGTGAATCGGCTTGCTTTCTTAACAGAGAGGCTGGTGGTCTGGAGCAAGTTCTCAGCCCTGGTAACTGGCTGCCTGAAAATAGACTCAGTGCTGTTGTGGGGCACAGTAGGAGTGAGACTGGCCTTTAGGACTGTGGGTGGTGTGGGAACAGAGTGAGGCCTGTGACTACTGGCTTTTTCCGACTTCCCCCGTGACCTATATGACTCAGCAGAGGCAGCCATAATTCCCATGAGAATATAACTCCATTGGCCTGGGAACCACACCCCCATTCCCCACGGCAGCCACAGCAAGCCCTGCCCAAGGAAAGGCTGAGCTCAGACATGCCTATTTCTTCCCCTACCTGGTAGTCTTTCTCTAGAGATCCTGGTAGCTGAAGACAAAAGTCATAATCTGGAGCTCTATGGCTCTGCCCACTGCCTGAGAAAACTGAATACTCAACCAGGTGTCCCTAGGGAAGGTCTGCATCCTCCCTATAGGACCACAGCTGATACACTCTTGAAAGCGCCACCTCCTGGCTGGAGGCCAACCAACACAAAACCAGTGCACTAAACAAAAACACAACACAAACTCAGAGAGTCCACTTCACTCCCCTGCTACCTCCACCATAGCAGGCACTGGTATCCAGGGCTGCAAGACCTGAAGACAGATCACATCACAGGACTATTTGCAGATACTCTCCAGTAACAGCCTGGAGCCCAGTAGCTCAACTGAGTGACTAGAACCAGAAGAGCAAAAACAATCACTGTAGTTTGGCTCCTAGGAAGCCACATCCCTTGGGGAAGGGGGAGAACACCACGTAGAGGGAGCATCCTGTGGGACGAAAGAAACTGAACAGCAGTCCTTGAATCCCAGATCTTCCCTCTGACATAGTCTATCCCAGACTATGAGAAGGAACCAGAAAAAAAATTCTGGTAATATGAAAAACAAGGTTCTTTGATACTCCCAAAAGATCATACCAGCTCACCAGCAATGGATCCCAACCAAGATGAAATCTCTGAATTGCCAGAGGAAGAATCAAGGAGGCACCAGAGAAAGGTGAAGTCGAACTTAAAGAAATAAACAGCATGATACAGGATATGAAAGGAAAAGTCTTCACTGAAATAGAGAGTATAAATAAAAACAACCACAACTTCTGGTCAAGGAGGCACTTAGAGAAATGCAAAATGCCCTGGAAAAGCCTCAGAAGTAGAATCAAACAAGCAGAAGAAAGAACCTCAGAGCTCGAACATAAGGCTTTTGAATTAACCCAATCCATCAAAGACAAAGAAAAAAGGATTTTAAATAATGAACAAAGCCTCCAGGAATTTTAGGACTGTGTTAAATATCCCAAACCTAAGAATAATTTGTATTCCTGAGGAAGATGAGATATCTAAAAGTTTGGAAAACACATTTGAGAGGATAACCAAAGAAAACTTCCCCAGCCTTGCTAGAGATCTAAACATCCAAATATAAGAAGCTCCAAGAACACCTGGGAAATTAATCACAAAAAGATCATTGCTTAGGCACATAGTCATCAGGCTATCTAAAGTCAAGAGAAAGGAAAGAATCTTAAGAGCTGTGAGGCGAAAGTATCAGGTAACCTATAAAGAAAAATCTGTCAGATTAACAGCAGATTTCTCAGCAGAAATCCTAAAAGCTAGAAGGGATAGTGGTCCTATTTTTAGCCTCCTTAAACAAAGCAATTATCAGTCAAGAATTTTGTATCCAGTGAAACTAAACTTCGTAAATGAAGGAAAGATACGGTCTTTTCTAGAAAAACAAATACTGAGAGAATGTGCCACTACAAGAACTGCTAAAAGGAGCTCTAAATCTTGAAACAAATCCTCAAAATACATCAAAATAGAACCTCCTCAAGGCATACATCTCATAGAACCTATATAACAATAATGCAGTGAAAAAAACCAAGGTATTCAGGCAGCAAATAATATGATGAATAGAATAGTACCTCATATCTCAATACCAAGACTGAATGTAAATGGCCTAAATGCTCCACTTAAAAGATACAGAACTGCAGAATGGATAAGAATTCACCAATCAAGTTTCTGCTGTCTTCAGAAGACTCACCTACAACATAAGGACTCACATAAACTTAAGGTAAAGGGGTGGAAAGAGATAGTCCATGCAAATGGACACCAAAAGTGAGCAGGAGTAGCTATTCTTATATCAGACAAAACAAACTTTAAAGCAACAACGGTTAAAAAGACAAAGAGGGACATTATATAATAATAAAAGGACTAGTCCAACAGAAGAATATCACAATTCTAAATATATATGCACCTAATACTGGAGCTCTCAAATTTATACAATAATTACTACTAGACCTAAGAGATGAGATAGACAGCAACACAATAATAGTGGGGGACTTCAATACTCCACTGACAGCACTAGACAGGTCATTAAGATAGAAAGTCGACAAAGAAACAATGGAATTAAACTACACCCTAGAACAAATGGACTTAACAGATACTTATAGAACATTCTACCCAACAACTGCAGAATATACATTCTATTCATCAGCACATGGAACATTCTGTAAGGTAGACCATATATGATAGGCCACAAAACCAGTCTCAGTAAATTTAAGAAGATCAAAATTATATCAAGTATTCTCTTAGATTATAGTAAAATAAAATTGGAAATCAATTCCAAAAGGAATCCTCAATACCATGCAAGTATACGGAAATTAAATAACCTGCTCCTAAATGATTGTTGGATCAACAACAAAATCAAGATGGAAATTAAAAGATTGTTTGAACTGAACGATGGTAGTGACACCACCTATCAAAACCTCTGCGATACAGCAAAAGTGGTGTTAACAGGAAAGTTCATAGCATTAAATGCCTACATCAGAAAGTCTGAAAAAGGACAAATAGACAATCTAAGGTCACACCTCACAGAACTGGAGAAAGAACAATTCAAACCCAAACCCAGAAGAAAAAAAGAAACAAGAAAGATCAGAGCAGGACTAAATCAAATTGAAACAATAACAAAATAAAATACAAAAGATAAACAAAACAAAAAGCTGGTTCTTTGAAAAAATAAATAAAATTGATTTACCATTAGCAAGATTAACCAAGAAGAGAGATGATCCAAATAAGCTCAATTAGAAAGGAAATGGGAGACATTACAGCTAATACCACAGAAATACAAAAGATTATTCAAGACTACTATGAACACCTTTATGCGCATAAACTAGAAAACTTAGAGGAGATGAATAAATTCCTGGAAATATACAACCCTCCTAGATTAAACCAGGAATATATAGAATCTCTGAGCAGACCAATAACAAACAGCAAGATTGAAATGGTAATAAAAAAATTGCCAACAAAAGACGTCCAGGACCAGATGGATTCACAGCTGAATTCTATCAGACATTCAAAGAGGAATTGGCATAAATCCTATTGACACTATTCCAAAAGATAGAGAAAAAGGGAATCCTTCCTAAATCATTCTATAATCCTAATATCAGTATCATCCTAATACCAAAACCAGGAAAGGACATAACAAAATAAGGACATAACAAAATAAGAAAACTATAGACCAATATCCATGATTATCATGGCTGCAAAAATCCTCAACAAAACCCTAGCAAACCAAATCCAACAACATCTCAAAAAGATAATCCACCATGATCAAATGGGTTTCATACCAGGGATGCAGGGAAAATTTAACATAGGTAAATCAATAAATGAGATACACCACACAAACAGAATTAAAAACAAAAATCACACAATCATCTCAATAGATGTAAACCATCATTTGACAAAATCCAGCATCCCTTTATGACTAAAACCGTCAGCAAAGCTGGCATATATTAAGGTCATAAAAGCCATCTATGACAAACCCACAACCAACATTATACTGAATGGGGAAATGTTGAAAGCATTCCCCCTGAGAACTGGAACAAGACAAGGATGTCCATTTTCACCACTTTTATTTGACATAGTACTGGAGGTGCTAACCAGAGCAATCAGACAAGAGAAAGAAAAAAAGGGCATCCAAGTTGATGAAGAGAAGTCAAACTGTTGCTCTTTTCTGATTATATGATCATATACCTATAAAACCCTAACGACTTATCCGAAAAGCTCCTAGAAATGGTAAATGAACTCAGCAAAGTTTCAGGATACAAAATTAATGTACACAAATCAGTAGCTCTGCTATACACCAACAGCAACCAAGTTGAGAATCAAATCAAGAACTCAACCCCTTTCGCAATGGCTGCACAAAATTAAAATACTTAGGAATATACCCAACCAACAATGTGAAAGACATCTACAAGGAAAACCACGAAACACTACTGAAAGAAATCATAGACAACACAAACAAATGGAAACACACCTCATGCTCACAGATGGGTAGAATCAATATTGTAAAAATGTCCATACTGCCAAAAGCAATCTACAAATTCAGTGCAATCCCTATCAAAATATCACTATCATTCCTCACAGAACTAGAAAAAAACATGGTAAAATCATATGGAACCAAAAAAGAGCACACATAGCCAAAGCAAGACTAAGCAAAAAGAACAAATCTGGAGACATCACATTACCCAACTTCAAACTATACCATAAGGCCTTAGTCACCAAATAGCATAGTATTGGCATAAAAATATGCACACAGACCAATACAATAGAATAGAGAACCCAGAAGTAAACCAAAATACTTACAGCCAGCTGAACTTCAATAAAGCAAACAAATAATAAAGTGGGAAATGGACACCCTATTCAACAAATGGTGCTGGGATAATTGGCAAGCCACATATAGAAGAATAAAATTGGATACTCATTTCTCACTCTATACAAAAATCAACTCAAAATGGATCAAAGACTTAAATCTAAGACATGAAGTCATAATGATTCTGGAAGACGAGGTGGGAAAAACCCTTCTGGACATTGGCTTAGGCAGGCTTCATGACCAAAAACCCAAAAGCAAATGCAACTAAAACAAAAGTAAATAGATGGGAGTTAATTAAACTAAAAAGCTCTGCACAGCAAAAGAAATAATCAGCAGAGTTAACAGACAACCCACAGAGTGGGAGAAAATCTTTGCAATCTATACCCCTGACAAAGGACTAATATCCAGAATCTACAAAGAACTCAAACCAATCAGTAAGAAAAAACAAACAATCCCATCAAAAAGTGGACTAAAACATGAATAGACCATCTTCAAAAGAAGATATACAAATGACCAATAAGCATATGGAAAAGTGCTCAACATCACTGATCACCAGGGAAACGCAAATCAAAACCACAATGTAATACCACTTCACTCCTCCAAGAATGGCCATAATTAAAGAAAAAAAAAAAGATAGCTGTTAGTGGGGATGCAGTGAAAAGGGAACACTTTTATAGTGTTGGTGGAATGTAAACTAGTACAACCATCTTGGAAAACAGTGTGGAGATTCCTTAAAAACTAAAGGTAGATCTACCATTTGATCCAGCAATTCTATGACTGAGTATCTACCCAGAGGGAAGGAAGTAATGATACGAAAAAGATATTGCACACACATGTTTATAGCAGCACAATTTGCAATTGCAAAAACATGGAACTAGCACAAATGCCAATCAATCAATGAGTGGATAAAAAAATGTGATACACACACACACACACACACACACACACACACCCCATAGAATAATACTCAGCCATAGAAAGGAATGAAATAATGACATTTGCAGCAACCTGGATGGAATTGGAGGCTATTAATCTAAACGAAGTAACTTAAAAATGGAAAATCAAATGTCATATGTTCTCACTCATCTGTGGGAGCTAAGCTATGAGGAAGCAAAGGCATAAGAATGATACATTGGACTTTGGGGACTCAGGGGAAAAAGTTGGGGGTGGTTAGGGATAACAGACTACATGTGGGGTACAGTGTACATTGCTTAGGTGATGAGTGCACCAAAATGTCAGAAATCACCACTAAAGAACTTATTCATGTAACCAAACACCACCTGTCCCCCAAAAACCTGTTGAGATAGAAAATAAATAAATGAAAAATAAATAATAATAATAAATAAATAAAAATACACATTAAAAAATAAAAAAAAATAGAGGAGCTTGCCACCTCCTCCTTGCTCTCTCTTGCTCTCTCTCGCCATGTGATGTACCAGCTTCCCTTTTGCCGTCCGCCATGATTATAAGCTTCCTGAAACCCTCACTAGGAGCAGAGGCAGATGCCATGCTTTCTGTACACCCTGCAGAACTGTGAGCCAATTAAATCTCTTTTATTTACAAATTACCCAGTCTTAGATATTCCTTTATAGCAATGCAAACAGACTAATACAGCAATATTCTTATTTTACATAATAGAATCGAGTGTATGAAAACTATTATTTGAAGCAGGTGTAATATTAGCCTTTGGCTTTGAGATAAGAACCAAAGATGTTGTTTTTTCCAGGCTATTGGACAACATATATATGAAGTCCGTTATCCTATAAAGAGAAAGTTGCTGTTTGCATTTTAGTTATAAATTTTTATAAATGATTCCCTCTATTTAAGGAAAATTAACTTGCTCACTTCTCCTACTTATTGCTTCCAGCTCTGTACTACACACATAAAACTGTGTTGGGAATCTTTTTATTAAAAAATAACATACATACAGAAGAGCATACAAAACATAACTATATAGCTTGATGAATTTTTACAAACTGAAAACTATCAGCATCCCAGAACCCTCTGGCCTCTGATTTCCCTTACAGTCTCTGGTTTCTGTGCTCCAAAGACAGCCATTATCCTGAACTCCAATGCCCATAGTTTAGCTTGTTTTTTGATTGTATATAAAGGGAAGTAAACAACACATGCTCTTTGTGCCTGACTTCTTTGTGCCACACTGCATTTGAAGATTCATCCATGTTGTGTTTGCAAGACCTGTTTTGTTGCATAGTTGCACTTCATTTCTTCTCATTGTTGTAGTGTCCCATTAGGTGAATAAAGCAATTTATGAGTTTGTTCTGCTACTAGTAATCACTTGGACAGTTTCTAGTTTGGTTCTATTATGAATAGCGTTGCTTAGGCATTCTTGTGCACATTCTTTGGTGAACATTCTTTGGTACACATTTCTGTTGACCATATAAACCTAAGGCTGGAACCGCTGAGTCACGAACACTCATTTGTTTAATTTTTGAACTGCCAGCTAGTTTTTCAGTGTTGTTGTACCAATTTACACTCCTACCAGTGCCATAAAACAGCTCTCTGGTTGTTCCACACCTTCTTCAACGTTTGATATTTTCTGTCTTTCCCATTTGAGCCACTTTGATGGAAAACATTTCCTTATTAAAGACACAGATCATGAAAAACATCCCTGACCTGCTACCTTAAGTGAACTTAATTTTGGCAATGTTAGCTAGTTTATTCTTTCTTAATGAAATGCATCTGGGACAGATTGAGTGCATTCATCCACTGAAGTCCTTCAAAAGTTAATGATCTCCCATTCTTCCCCACCTCCTACCAAATACAAATGATATTAGCTCACGGTTACCATGGCCCCCGAGAAAGCTGTTTCACCAGTACTTCCTTTTTATAGTTTCTTTCAGTAGAGATGCTGTGGGATTTTCTCCATTAATCAGATCAAGCTCTACATCTGAAATACATTTCCATGATCACAACGTCTACATTTTGTTCATCATTTAAGAGTCATCTAAGAGTAGTAACTTATGTTTATCGTGGTATGCCTCTTTTATGTTTTTGAGAATCCTATTTTTCATTGCCATGATTGGACTGAAAAACAGGATTTTTTTTCTATTGACTCACATTTCTAAAATTCCTTCTTGGTCAAAAGTGCAAGTCTGTTGACCCTTTCAACTTTTGTTTGAAAGGGACATTTTTGAGTTCTTATTAATGATTTTTCATCGCCTTTGTGTTTCTTTTGCTCTGTTTTATTCTGTATCTTTTCGAATGAGAACCATTCTGCTTCTTATTTACTTAGTTTTAAAATAAAGAATTGGAGTGATTTTTCATGCTTTTCTAGAAATACCATTTCATTGGAAAGATATTTCTGGACAATAAAAGCTTAAGTGTTAACTGTAAAATAGTTTTATTGATAAAATTTGTAATTTCTCTTTCTGTTGCTTTTACAGTTTGATAATCCTATGAATTCTACAGAAGGAATTCACATGTAATGATCCTTTAATAACTAGTGCCCTAGAAAAATAAACCTTTTCTACACTTAATTTAATTTTTAACACTTTAAATATCTTTAAATTTGTTTCTTCATTTTGTTTCTGCTGTCTTTTGCCTTGCAGAAGTATGTAATTTTAAAATAGCCAAATATATCTAGCTTTTCCTTTATGGTTTCTGTGGTTTCTGTTAAACTTGGGAATATCTTTCCCATCTCAAATTTATACGAATAGCCTTCTAAATTTTCTTTCAATGTTTTTCTTAGAGCAAGGATTCAGTTTTCTTCTACATGGATAATCAAACATACAAGCATCGTTTATTAAATTAGACACTCTCACTAAGTTTGATTAAAATCCTATAACTACTAAATCTTTCTATGGATGCTCAGGCATATGTGACTAATATATTTACCTATTCCTGTGCTAATATTACACACTTACCTTTGATTACAGTTACTTCACAGTTATTTTAGTATCTGGAAATCTCCTACTTTGCCTTCTTATTATTATTCAGTATTCATAAATTTCTTGACTATTTCTAGAGATATATTTTTCCACATACATTCTAGAATCACTTTATATTGTTCAACAGAAAAGCTTATCAAGATTGTAATTTAAGTTGCATAACCTTTCTATATTAATTTTAGAAGAAATGACATTTCTATAATATCATTAGGAATCCATATCATTAGGAATATTTTATGTACTTCATTTGGATTTTATAAATTAACTTTTATATAAATCTCATGCTACTCTTGCTATATTTAAGTCTAAGAATTTTCATGTTTAGTCCCTATTATAGATGAATCTTTCTTTTTTTTCTTTTGCTTCAACCT
>NW_012107753.1:307388-309742 GCF_000951045.1 Mandrillus leucophaeus | reverse complement strand
TAGAAATTCACTAGACAATCATTACGTTATTCAAGGCAATTTTATGAATTAAACAAGATGTTAATTATACTATCAATAGCATAACTGTGGTTTTTCACTCAAAGAAAATATAACTTGGACCCACAGTGATGTGAAGTTTCTTCCATATAGATCTTTGTTTATCCTGCTGACTTGTTTCTTCATTATTGGCTTCTTAAGAAATCATTGCTGAACTCTGATTTTGTTTGTGTTTCAGCTTTAAAGTCACATTGAGGCCAAAGAACATCTTTCAAGTATTTGATTATATTTGCGATTATACGTAGGGAACTTCTTTTCTTCCTGTTGAAAAATGGTTGGGACTCAAATAAAAGTAGGACTGACCATGTATCACTCAGGGTGCTGTAACATAACTTCTGCATCATTGGTCAATTCATTTATTCAATCTTTCATTTCACTCCACACCCGTATGGAGTGACTATGATGCAGACATGTTTATATACACAGCACAAACATCACTGGACAAAACAGACAAAAGTTCTTGCTCTCATGGAACTTAGATTCTGAGAAGGAAAGATATCAAATAAACCCTAAACAAATATAAATACACTACAGATATAAAAATTATGTAAAGTGGTGGTAAGTGCTGTGAAGTAATGTGAAGTAGAGTAAGGGGGATAGAGAATGATCATGGAGAGGGGGACGGATGCCCTTTCATATGAGAGTCAAGAAAATCTCTGATAAGGTCACATTTATTCATGAAGTTGTAGTGAAGGAGAAATCAAACTGAATATCTAAGGGACATACCTTCCAGGCAAGTAAGGACCCTGAAACAAGAATATTCTAAGTATATTCAAAGAATAGCAAGAAGGTCTGAAGGGGAGGATATGATACTCATTTTAAAAGTTTGCTCTGTTTGCATATGAGAATAGTCTGTAGAAAGGCAAGTGTAAAAGGTTATTACACGCTTGCAAGATGTTTACTGAGAAATGACATTCAGTTTAGTTTGGTGTCATGAATCAGGGTTTAGAGAAGAGAATGAACCTGGATGGACAAATTGAAGATACTCAGAATGACTCTGCAGATTTGGCTTGAGTAACTAGAACTGCATGAAGATCAGGGGTGTGTGTGTGTGTGTGTGTGTGTTTGTTTGTGTGTGTGTGTGAGTGTGTGTTGAAAAGGGTTAGATTAAAATAAATCAAAGTCCAGTTTCAGACAACAGAAATTTAAGATGGCAACTTGACAATAGATGTGAGCCAAAAAAGTGTATAGTCAGGTGTATCCAGGAGATGTTGGGACTAAAGATATAATCTTAGGAATTTCAAGCATATAGTTGGTATTAAATACTTGGAATTGGATGAAGTCACCTACACAATGAGTACAGATGGAGAAGAGTTGATGAAAATAAAGAAAAATCAGCAAAGGGGACAGCACATAACTTTTTTTTCCAAAAAGAAAGCAAGTCATTAGTTATATCAAAAGCTATTAATAGCTTAAGCAAGATGATTATGAAGAACTGACACTGAATTTTTCAGTGTAGAAGTCATTAATGACCTTGACAAGATCAGTGTATGAAAAACATTTTGTGTTTCAGTGAGCAACTATACATAGTCTGACAACTCTTTTAGGGTATCCGATTCTACTCCTGGTCACTGTCTTTGAGCTATTTTGCAAATCTTTGTAAGTAGTAGGTAACTGATAAACAAATTCTGACTTGTCTGGTAGTGATGTTAATTGACTTTCTGTGTCCGGTTTGGTAGTGATCTAAATGAATGTGGAAAAATTAGTTTTGTCTGCATTTCCAATTACTTTCAACATTCCTGTGCTCTAGATAAATTAGTGCTGTTTGACTTTTCCTTTGAATCGGTTATAACATCTCCCTGGCTCCCTCATGTTATGTAAGTAAAATTATTTAACACATGTTCATTTTCATATCTGCATGACGGTCCTGATTTCACCTTTTTCTGAAAATTATCTCTTAACATTAGCATTGGTGTGGTGATGTGGGCAAAAGACTGGCTCAGATGTACTTGACAGAAAATGGAAAATGGGGTCAAGATGGTTAATTTGATATTCAGAAAAACCTTTTTTGGTAAAAGCACATTGAAAAATCTCAACACACTTTAGCAATTTTTAAAATTATGGTGGGAAAGTAAAAGTAAGGGAATCTAGAAGCTTGATATAAGAAGGCAATCCAGGCCTGGTGCGGTCCCTCAAGCCTGCAATCCCAGCATTTTGGGAGGCCGAGGTGGAAGGATCACTTGAGGCTAGGAGTTTGAGATCAGTCTGGCCAACATGGCAAAACCTTGTCTCTACTAAAAATACAATTATTAGCCAGGTGTGGTGGTGCACGCCTATAATCTCAGCTACTTGGGAGG
>NW_012107753.1:303863-307338 GCF_000951045.1 Mandrillus leucophaeus | reverse complement strand
TTGCAAGATGTTTACTGAGAAATGACATTCAGTTTAGTTTGGTGTCATGAATCAGGGTTTAGAGAAGAGAATGAACCTGGATGGACAAATTGAAGATACTCAGAATGACTCTGCAGATTTGGCTTGAGTAACTAGAACTGCATGAAGATCAGGGGTGTGTGTGTGTGTGTGTGTGTGTGTTTGTTTGTGTGTGTGTGTGAGTGTGTGTTGAAAAGGGTTAGATTAAAATAAATCAAAGTCCAGTTTCAGACAACAGAAATTTAATATGGCAACTTGACAATAGATGTGAGCCAAAAAAGTGTATAGTCAGGTGTATCCAGGAGATGTTGGGACTAAAGATATAATCTTAGGAATTTCAAGCATATAGTTGGTATTAAATACTTGGAATTGGATGAAGTCACCTACACAATGAGTACAGATGGAGAAGAGTTTATGAAAATAAAGAGAAATCAGCAAAGGGGACAGCACATAACTTTTTTTTCCAAAAAGAAAGCAAGTCATTAGTTATATCAAAAGCTATTAATAGCTTAAGCAAGATGATTATGAAGAACTGACACTGAATTTTTCAGTGTAGAAGTCATTAATGACCTTGACAAGATCAGTGTATGAAAAACATTTTGTGTTTCAGTGAGCAACTATACATAGTCTGACAACTCTTTTAGGGTATCCGATTCTACTCCTGGTCACTGTCTTTGAGCTATTTTGCAAATCTTTGTAAGTAGTAGGTAACTGATAAACAAATTCTGACTTGTCTGGTAGTGATGTTAATTGACTTTCTGTGTCCGGTTTGGTAGTGATCTAAATGAATGTGGAAAAATTAGTTTTGTCTGCATTTCCAATTACTTTCAACATTCCTGTGCTCTAGATAAATTAGTGCTGTTTGACTTTTCCTTTGAATCGGTTATAACATCTCCCTGGCTCCCTCATGTTATGTAAGTAAAATTATTTAACACATGTTCATTTTCATATCTGCATGACGGTCCTGATTTCACCTTTTTCTGAAAATTATCTCTTAACATTAGCATTGGTGTGGTGATGTGGGCAAAAGACTGGCTCAGATGTACTTGACAGAAAATGGAAAATGGGGTCAAGATGGTTAATTTGATATTCAGAAAAACCTTTTTTGGTAAAAGCACATTGAAAAATCTCAACACACTTTAGCAATTTTTAAAATTATGGTGGGAAAGTAAAAGTAAGGGAATCTAGAAGCTTGATATAAGAAGGCAATCCAGGCCTGGTGCGGTCCCTCAAGCCTGCAATCCCAGCATTTTGGGAGGCCGAGGTGGAAGGATCACTTGAGGCTAGGAGTTTGAGATCAGTCTGGCCAACATGGCAAAACCTTGTCTCTACTAAAAATACAATTATTAGCCAGGTGTGGTGGTGCACGCCTATAATCTCAGCTACTTGGGAGGATGAGGCACAAGAATCGCTTGAACCGGGAGGCGGAGGTTGCAGTGAGCCAAGATTGCGCCACTGCATTCCAGCCTGGGCGATAGAATGACACTCTTTCACAAAAATAAATAAATAAATAAAATAAAATAAGAGGGCAATCCAGAGGGGTGAGTGAGTACTGGATCTGCTAATGTGGAGGGTCATGAGCTCTTGGGACAGGAAATAAAGCTTGAGACTAGAGCTCTGGTGGGATCCCCAGCATAATGCCGGGAGTGGCAAAATCTGAAGGCAAAAACCTGACTTTGCTTTAAAATGGAGATGTCGGAAATATTTGCTGTCCGGAACTTAGCTCTAGATAAGCCAGAATAAAAGATGAACAATTATCGGCTGAGAATTTCTAACCACAAGGTGGCACACACCTTGTTTGTTGAAGAACTGAGATACAGCAGATGTGGCCAGAACACTGAACTGGAAGAATTGTGGTATGACTTTAGTTAGGTCTTGGCTGTCAATTCCTTGCTACCCTAACATAAAAGGTGGTGAACAATAACTTCTCTATTTCACTGGATAATTCAGCCACGAGGCTCTCTCTTGATTCACATCACAAAAGCCCAAACATTATTCTTTTGTTGCCATGCACACTTGTAGGTACAAGCATATTAAAATCTACGCATCCCACCCCTCCCTAATTCTCATCTTGCAAAAATTGGCCTGTTATATAATAAAGATATTTCCTTGACTTTTTATTAAGTAGTATGTTTACCCAGAAAAGAACATTATTTTAAAAAGGTGTTCTTACACAATTCTCCCCACTTCTTGCATTTTTTATTTTCTTTGGAACAAAAATGTTATTTGCCTTTTTTTGGCATGGACAGTTAGTTACATTTTTAGGGGAAAATCTCAGAATAAGAAACTAAACTTGAACTAAAATAAATATAAGTCTTAGTAAAAAATCTGAGAAATCAAATGTATTTATTTAAAGTAAGTTTAGATCTTTTTTTAAGCTCAAATCCCGTGATAATTCAATCTCAATTTATTTTGGTGCTCTCTCACTCACATCCATCTTATGAAAACCAAAGCATTTGGGGGTCTTTTACGCATCCGGTTACCACTGAGATGCCTTGTCTGAACTTACAAGGGCTACTAAAATCTGAGAGCCTTGGGTTTTAGTGTCATCTGGAAGCCCAGTAAATTTTGCAAAGGCTGTGAAACAGCCTAATCTCCAGCCCCTCAGGCATACTAGGCAGCCACACCCCTCCCACCTAATCCCAAACTCTGCTCACCTCCTGCAATGCTGTGAAGGAGCAAGCTGTAGGTTCCCTGGGAGTCTGCAGATCTCTCTTCCCATCCTGGTCTTCTGCGCCATTCCTCCCCTCCCACCTTCTCTTTTCCACAAGGCACATGTCTCCCTTTCCCCTATCTGGCATAATTCCCTCAAGGAGTGCCAGGAAGGCAGATCATCTGCTGGATAATTAGCCTTTCTGTCCTACAGCACAAACCTCCTGTGAGGTTAAAAGCGTGAAGGAGCTGGCTGCCTTCTTGAAGTGGACATGAATGGAAAAAAGATCCATGAAGTACAAAACACAAATTCTGTCTTGATTAGTTATGCTGATTCACAGCTTGCAGCCTCTCCTCACAACCTGAAATACCTGGTAAAGGAGGGCATGCTCCATCAAAACATACTGTCCAATTTGTGAGTGGTTGAAGGAGTGCCCCAAACCTCCATCGGTGGTCTGGCCTTTATAATCTTACACTCACAGTGTTTTATTCCTGAAATCTAAACCCGAAGGAGAAAACTTAAATTACAAAGTCATCACTCATTTACTGAAAAAATTATCTCCTTCTGTATATGCAGATGCTTCATATTCTCTTGCAATCTTTCCAAGCCCTTTGCACTAGCTGTATTCTTTAGCACATTAAAGAAATAAAATCATTTCTTGACTCCCATGGACAGCTAAGATGGAAATGGCAAGATACTGCTGGGCATAATAGGCAGAGGAATGTTGCTTTAGAGAAGAAACCGATAGAGCTATACCTGCTTTCTTTCTACTTTCTTTACTTTTCTTTTCTTTTCTTTTCTTTT
>NW_012107753.1:280383-303483 GCF_000951045.1 Mandrillus leucophaeus | reverse complement strand
TTTTTTGAGACGGAGTCTCGCTCTGTTGCCCAGGCTGGAGTGTGGTGGCACAATCTCGGCTCACTGCAAGCTCCGCCTCCCAGGTTCACACCATCCTCCTGCCTCAGCCTCCAGTGTAGCTAGGACCACAGGAGCCCACCACCACGCCCAGCTAATATGTGTGTGTGTGTGTGTGTGTGTGTGTGTGTGTTTAGTAGAGACGGAATTTCACCGTGTTAGCCAGGATGGTCTCTATTTCCTGACCTTGTGGTCCTCCCACCTCGGCCTCCCAAAGTGCTGGGATTACAGGAGTGAGCCACTGCATCCGGCTGACCTATATACCTCGTTTTTATACATGTCTTCAGTGACACATTTATAATTAAACTAAAGATGTTGGAATGAAAATGACAAGTGATAATTTCTCAACATACAAGAAAGTCTATCTCAGTGTATCCATGGGTCAGGAAGAGACTGTACTTTAATAAATGTATTTTTTTGGGAGGGGGGGAACTAGCCCAGGCTGAGAATGGAAAAGGCTCTGCTAGTTCCATCAGGTCTTTAGTTTCCTGGGTATGTATAACTCTGTATTATTTTGTTGAGAAATTAAAGGGTTTTCCTTCAGTGTATTCTTAAATCATATTGACATTTTATTATTCTCATATTTTCTTTCATTATGAGAAAATTGTTGGGGAGGTGAGCATTTGCAAACCTCTTTTTATATTGCGTTTATTATGTGGAACTGGGACTCTCTGAAACTCCTTTTACTTTGTACTTACTAAGTGGCTATGGAAAACATCTTTCGTGAATGTAGGACAAAATCTCAGAGGAAAAATACTGAATGAAAGGTTTCAACTCTTGCTGGCATTACAGTATTTCCTCACAAGGGGACTGCATTTCAAGTAGTCTCTTTTTGTGTGTAATACAGAGGAAAGTATAATTTATTCTAAAGTTGACATCACTGCAAAAAGTCAGTCAATGCTCAACTTCCGGTATTTGTTTGTGAGGGGTTTTGCTTTGTTTTATTTCTGTATGTGGAGTGTAGTAAAAGGTCCAAGCCAGCCTTTTTGGATTTTGGAACTGATATACTCTAGCACCACCTACTGGGAAATGGTTTAGAGTCCCCCAAATTACAAGAAACCCAAACTCAAAATCTGATGCTTTCTCTCAAAACTTTCATTTATTTTCCTGCTTTTTTTTCTTTTCCTATTCTTTTATTTTCTGTTGATTTTCTATTCATTTTTATTTGTTTCCCTTTCTCTAGTATAAATACTCCAACTTTCTCAATGAATTCTCATACACAACTATCTAAAACAATTGCCTAAAACAACTGCTTTTATAGCACATGGAAAGGTTGGAGATGAAAAAAAAAACAGGTCTATTTTAGGTCATATGTCTTCACCCTAAATGATGATTCATGGATATTAAATTCATAATGCATTATCTTACATGTTAAACATTAATACTTAATATACTTAATATTAATATTTAATATTCTCAAGAATCCATTGAATCATAATTCTTCCACTAACTAGCTAGGAGGCTGTATAACCTCCCTAAGTCTTTATTTGCTCACTTGATAAAAAAGCAATGCTAATAATACATGTTGGATAGGAATGCTTTGAGAATTAAATGGTATGTGATGTATGCAAACTTCAGCAGAGCACCCTTCATGCAGTAAATGCACAATAAATGTTTTCCATTATAATTACTCTTCTGAGGACAAAGTTCATGTTTTCATTCATCCTTGTAGTTCAGAGTGCATAATAATAGAGGGTTTATATATTACCTTCGATGTCTTGATATATACTGGAAAAGTAAATGTGTAGAGTACGGTAGAAGAAAATAAATCATTATTGCCACAACTATGAGCTAGCTACTCTGCTATGCACTTTGTGGGTGTCATTTCATTCACTGGATAGAGGATACAGAATCTTGATTTTTTTTCCACTCTCCAGTGTATTAGTCTGTTTTCACACTGCTGTAAAGATACTACCTGAGACTGGGTAATTTTTAAAGAAAAGAGGTTTAACTGACCCACAGTTCCACATGGTTGGGGAGGCCTCAGGAAACTTACAATCATGGTAGAAGGCACTACCTTCTTCACAAGGTGGCAGGAGACAGAGAGAGACATCAGGGGAAAGTGCCTCTTTTAAACCATCTCACCAGATCTTGTGAGAACTCCCTTACTATCACAAGAAGAGCAGAGGGAAACTACTCCCATAATGTAATCACCTCTCACCAGGTCTCTCCCTCAACATGTGGAGATTATAATTCAAGATGAGATTTGGGTGTAGACACAGAGCAAAACCGTATCACTCCATTTTATAACTGACTCTCTAGGTAAAATTTGAGCATTCCTCCCAAGGGCTTAGTTTTCTTCAGAAAGAAGTGGGCTATACCATCTCTAAAATTTCTTGCAGCTCTATTATCTTTACTATAATTGTACCAGCCTTAAAATTAGATTTGGGTATGATCCAGCAATTATACTGGCTGGGATTCTGTTTCTTTCCATTTTAAAATGAAAGAAACAAGAATTATGGATAACTAGAACAAGAGGTATCAGAGGTCATCTAGCCAACCTCCATTCACAGGTAAGCAAAATGTTTTAATTTTGCTTTAACACACACAGAAAGGTGAAATATTTTCTGCGCAATATCTTAATACTAGATGTACCAATATTAAGAGTTTAGCCCAGAAAATTTGGAAGAGCTGGCAGACCTGGATTTTGTATACTTTAGTTTCTCCAGGATAGAAACAAAGAAGAATATAGTGTGGCAGTAAAAATATGAGTAAGTATATACATATCACAAATAACAACCTAAGAAAATCCACAATATTAGATTTGGTGTAGACCTCAGCAAATCTAAAAAGGCTAAGATCATCTAGCTTATAACATGCATCCTCAGAAATATTCTGAGGTATAGCATAATGGAGGGATTTTCAAAACAAGAATCCTCTTTCCTTTTTATTTAAGTCTAAATTTAAATTACATTGTAGAAAACTTGAAAATAATATGAAAAAGTCATCTATAATTATATGACACTAAACGAATGCTTTGATAGTTAAAAATATTTCTTACTATGCATATTTTTCTATGCATATATATATATAGTAATCATAGTATGCATGAATTAGTTTTATTATTTAATTACAGTTTGGCATATTGTTACATGATCTCCATAGGCATCAAATGCTTGCAAATTTATCTAGCAAATGATCATATAATTTATTTTAACATCCATCTATATCATTGAGCATTAAATTTTTCCCTTTCTCTCCTTACCACCCTCCCTCTCTCTCTCCCTTCTTTCCTTCTGAGGCTGAGGGGGGCAGATCACGAAGTCAAGAGATTGAGACCATTTTGGCCAACATGGTGAAACCCCGTCTCTACTAAAAGTACAAAAATTAGCTGGGCATGGTAGCACTCGCCTGTGGTCCCAGCTACTCAGGAGGAGGCTGGAGAATTGCTTGAACCTGGGAGGTGGAGGTTGCAGTGAGCCGAGATAGCGCCACTGCACTCCAGCCTGGTGATACAGTGAGACGCCATCTCAAAAAAAAAAAATGAATATACCTTGTATTTCATTCAATTAGAAAAAGCGAAGGCTATGTTGAGTTAGCCTAGGCTCAGTATTTTATTACTGATATAGCATATGTCTGAGTGTATTTATATATATGTATATACACATACAAACACACATATATATATAAAGCATTGGATAATTTTTTTATGTAAGTTCAATTAAGTTTTCATGTAAGTTGAATAAGAGCGGAAACATCGGCTTTTTCTTAAAAACAAACAAATAAACCCCTGCACTTTAGGAGCTTAAAGCAGTGACTGGAAGCTAAAAGCAAGTTTATTATATGACTCAGCAATCTAAGTATTTATCGAGAGACTACAAACATATGATCACACAAAGATATATTCACAAATATTCATAACACTTTGTTCATAATAGCTTAAAATTGGAAACAATTAAAATATCTTAAAACAGATGAATAGAGAACTTCATAGGATGGGAGTACTCAGCAACAGAGAGAAATGAGCTCCCAAAATGCAAAACTATGGATTAATTTCAGAAATATTATGCTTGGAAAGAGAAATATAGAAAAAGGCCATGTATAAAATAACACCACCTGAATAATTTTATTTCTATGAAATTCTAGAATAGACTAGACTAACATGTAAGAGAATGTAAATCAATGATTGCTTGGAGCAGAGGGTGGGGGTGAAAAGTATTTTAGAAATGTGTTGTCTCTTGATTGTGGTGGTTGTTACACAAGTTTATACATCTGTCAAAATTCATTGAACTACACACTAAAAATGAGTTTATTTTAGTGAATGTAACATATACCTCAAAAAAGCTGATTAACAAAACAGTAGCTGGTATATAGTGAAACATTCAATAAATACGTGTGAATCAGCAAAAGTTGACTTAAAGTCAATTTTATTATTTAAATAATTTGATAATGTATTTTAACAAATGTATTTTTCACAGTAGCCCATATGGATCTCTATATAAATAGAAAGCCACAGAATATACATTACTAATTTGAAAATGTAAAATGAATATCCTAAATTATTTATCTCACATATCTTTGACAATAGGCTATCTGCAAGAGTTAACTTGGGGTGTTTTCCATTTTTAGTGCAACCCAGTGTTTTTTTTTTCCACATCTTGATGA
Source organism: Mandrillus leucophaeus (assembly GCF_000951045.1). Classification (NCBI taxonomy): domain Eukaryota; kingdom Metazoa; phylum Chordata; class Mammalia; order Primates; family Cercopithecidae; genus Mandrillus; species Mandrillus leucophaeus. Next base: position 298,821 of record NW_012107753.1, on the reverse strand, counting down.
TTTTAATGAACTTTGGTCATTATAGTCTTGTTGAAAAGATTTACCACAAAATGATTAACAACACAGTTTAGAGAGTCATGAAGACATGAAGAATCATAATGGTTACATTTTGATACTGGAGTTAATGTATTCTGAGTTACAGGGAAAATAATGACTTAAGTAAAGTGGCTTGAAAAAATTTTTGTCCCATTATTCCTTAGGAAATAAGACTTTCATGTCTTTAGATACATAAGGATAAAGTGATTCTTTAAGTAGTCATGAATTTAAGTTGCCAGATTCTTAAAAGTAAATCACAACATTAAGAAAGTTAATATTTACATAGAATTGTAGATTCTAAATAAATATATTAGGATATCTTACAGGAAATTTGGCAATGCATATCAAAATGCAGAGGAATATAATTCAGACCTCAAACTATTATTATTCTCTTTGTTTTGCTTTCAGATATTACATTAGATTGTCTTCTTCTTTATGCAAATCTACAATAAAGTAGGATCAATTAAAAGCTGTAATTCTACATTGAAAGCAGTAATTGTATTAACTAGTAAATGATTAAAAAATAAATCCAAAATTGTATTTCTATCAATTCATAGCTCTTCAAAGATCTTTCAAGATCCTCTGGCATATCCTTAAAGAATGCTTCATGGGAAAAAGTGTTTGTATAATTATCTACTTTATTGTGCTCAAAGCTCTCAGCATCTTTTTTTTTTTTTTTTTTTGTGAGCAGGTGATGGATTCTTTGCAGCTGGAATATCACAGTATATAATATGGACCTGATAAAAAATGAAGATTAGATAATTTTATTGACAGAAACTTTAAACCCTGCACTTGCCTCTATTTAACTGTTCTATTCCACCTTTAGAGGTTTTCGGACAATGGTTAAATGCTCAATAGGCTGGTAAGTTATGAGAAGGATTTAAGAATCAGGGGCCATCGGATTAAATACCGTTTAAAGTTCATTGTGGCTGGAGATGCTATGATTCTGCAGATTCTGATTTCAGAATGCATTTTTAATCTTCCCAACTCAATGTGCATATAAAACTGACTAATTATATTTCATATTTACATAGCACTTAAATACTGGCTTATAAATTTTTAAATAAATCCAAACAGGTGAGCTAAGACTGTTTGTTTAATGCTCCACCCTGGTTTACGCACCTCTTGGTGCTATAGAAACAACAAGCTTTTTGTACTCACCCCATGGAACTTCAGGGAAGTGCTGTGTTTTTTTCTGATTCAGTTATGCATTGTTATAACACAATTTTTATTTCCATGACTTTTTTTGTAGCAAAATATGTACATTTTGTAAATAGTGGATGTCTTTTCTAAAATTTCATTTTTCTTTCTTGTAAGCTGTAAAAAATTTGTATTGTGTATTTTAACTTCCTTGCATTTTCTCTTATTACACAGTGAATAATTTTTGCAAATACATACAGACATATTGTTTTAATAAATAATTCAATAATTTTATTTTAAGATACGCCTATTATTGACATTTTCTAAATAAGTACCATTTTGTCTATGGCTGTCCTCCAGGCCCCAATCATTTAAATTATTCAGGCTCCAGAACTCACCACTCCTGTACTTAGGTAATTAGAGTTATAAATACTAACTCTGAGAATAAACTTGACCATTAACTTGGCATTAACATGACCATCTTTAAAAGTATCGACAGAAAAATAAAGAAGAGAAAAGAGGGGCTAAAAATGCATAAAAATTGAAATAGAATCATGACATTTAACTGTTTATTAAGTATTTATTATTCACGGTAACAACAGGATACTATATAAATACTTTATATGTAAAGTTGATAACAGCCATCATAATTACAGTATCTGTTTTTAACAGGCTTTCAATATTTAAGATACCAATCCATCAACAGTCTCTTGTCTTTAGTATCTGAAAGATAATAGCTCCTTTAATTAAAGGCTAAAGAGGAACATGCAATGCAATCCACACAAAAATCAAACCTATGATTATCTCAATGTTTTAATTAACTGCACTGTAAGCATAAACCACAGTCTTAATGATGGTGAAGAACACAGAAAAAAAGTCTGTATTACAATTATTTTGCCTGTGACCCTGCTATGGATCATTCCTTCCAATAAACACATTATTGTATTAACAATGCTTTCCTCCTTCCTCCTATAAAAGATAAGAATGTTTATTCTTGATTATTTTTCTTGCTATAAATTGAATTTGAATTTGTGAAGGCAAATGTGGGCTGTCTGCATATCAGTTAAATGTTTTCTTACAACACCTGTCTACTCTGGAGAGAGAGGATGAAATCAGAGGTACTGAAAATACATGAGATGGAAAGTTCAGGAACCCTAGTTCACAGGTGAGGAAACCTAGTTCATCACTCACCAGCTACATGACTGTGGGTGATGTCACGTAAGCTCATTGCTTTTCCCTGAATAGAATAAGAGGATTAGACCCCATGAGCATCTTGCAAAGTGAACCCCAAAGGGCTTGGTTTCCTAATGAATTTTCAAGCATTTGTCCTTTTGAGACCTCCAATTACTCTATCTAAAGCATCAACAAAGCAACTCTGTTTTTTATCATTATTATTTTTTTCAATATGTTTTACCTTTGCAGTTTTAGGGATAAGATTTTCTTAGAAGAAAGAAGCCTCTAATTTATAAAAAGGTTTTGAAAACCACTGGTCCGAGATAGCAGCAGCACTGTTTCTAGTTCACTAATTCTCTGTTCTGGTTTATTCCGATTTGGTGAGCCATTTGCCCCAGCACACTGGATCCAGGAAATTAAAAAGAAAATGTATAAAACACCTTCCCTCTCGTCTCCTTAATCACCAAAGTTTCATATGGAATATATCACCAATATTTACTGTGCTAACTAAAATTTGCAGCAGTGGATTGTTTCTTGAGGACCATTCAATCTCCTAGGTTCACTTTCACTTTGTAAGATATCTTTAATAGCACTTTCTTATTTGGATAAAGCCTATTTCACTTCTTCCAGTGTGACAGAGGACCCTGCTATGTGTTGTTCTAACAGAATATTCTTTCTTTCCTCCACTGGGCTGATAGCCTGGAGAAAAAGAATACAAGTTTAGTTTTAATTTCTGGATAATAATGTCTTGGTCTTTTAATCTATGAAGTAGAGCAAACAGTATTATCCTATCATATGATAAAAAGCACCACTAAAATGGACTTATGGAAAGCTAAGTATGTAAAAATATCAAATACTTAAATTCTGATACGTGTTTTGAAAATATATATTTTTTTAAACTGCTCCGGAAATGTTGGGGTAAATCGTATGAAACTTTAAATTGAAGAGTTTGTTTCTGTTGTCATTTAATTCTTTCAAGTAACTGAGTGCTTATCTGAGGGAAGGAGAAAACCTTTAAGAGTTACTTTACAAAACACAATAGATGCTTTTAAAGGGTAATTGGAAGCATGTTTCACAATTTCTACCTGCACTCTAAATAAGCAAAAGGCAAAACGAGGTAAATACAAAAGGAACATTTTATTAACTACAATGTCCCTAGGGAATAGTTAACATTAACTTAATAAATAATTGTGGAATGAATAGATGGGTAAGCATCTGCTTTAGTCTGTTTTGTGCTGCTATAACAGAATACTTGAGAGTGGGTAATTTATAATGAAGAGAAATTTATTTTCTGAAGGCTGGCAAGTTCAAGATTGAGGTGCTGGCATCTGGAGCGAGCCTTCTTGCTTCATCTTTCCATGGCAGAAGGCAGGGGGGCAAAGGAGAAAGTCCAACTCCCGACAACACTTTCATTAAGGCATTAAACCTACCTATTGGGCTGGAGTCCTCATGGCTTAGTGACTTCTTACAAGCCACACCTCTTAGTACTGTTACAATGGCAATCAAATCTCAACATCAATTTTGGAGGGGAAAAACATTCAAACCATAGCATTCTGTGCTTGGCCCCCCAAAACTCATGTCCTTCTCACATACAAGATAGATTAATTTCATCCCTAAATGTCTTAACTCATTCCAGCACCAACTCATTGTCCAGAGTCTCATCTAAATGAGACATGAGTGAGACTCAAGGCATAATTTATCCTGAAGCAAATCTCCTTCAGCTGTGAACCTGTAAATTAAATAAGTTATATGCTTCCAAAATACAGTGGTGGGATGGGCATAGGATAGACATTCTCATAGGCAAGAAGGAAGAAGTAACAAACAGATCCCAAGTAAGTCTAAAACCAAACAGGGCAAACAACATGAAACAGGTTGCTTGATAGTGTTAAGGCTCCAGAATAACCTTTCTTGACTCTATGTCTCACCTCCTGGACACACTGTGGAAGGGGCTGAGCCTTTGGGGTCCTGGGGAGCCCCGCTCCCATGGCTTTGCTGACTATAGCCCACATAGCTGCTTTTGTATATTGGAGTAGAATGCCTGTGGCTTTCCCAGGTTGGCTTTGCACTCTGGTAGCTCCATCGTTCTGGGATTTGGAGCTGGCTCCACTAGGCACTGCCTCAGTGGAGACTCTTTGGAATGACTCCACTACTGCTGTAGTTTTTTGTCTGGGCCTCCAGCCTACTTAGTATGTACTTTAAAATCCAGTTGGAGGTAGCCATGCTTCTACAGCTCTTGTACTGTGCACCTGAAAATTAGCACCAGGTGGACGCTGCCAAGATTTACAGCTTATACATTCTGGAGTAGCAGGTGAAGCCACATCTGGGTCTACTTGAGCCATAACTGGAGTGGTCAAGGCAGCAAGGCCTGAGGCCCCATTGGCTCCCCATGATTATCCCCTGAAGCCATTCTACCCTCAAGACTCTAGAACTCTAAGCTTGAGATAGGAAGGACAGCCTAAAATATCTCTGAAATGCCTTCAGAATCTTTCTTCTATTCATACTAATCTCATCAAAGAGTTACTTGGCCTTTGAATACCCTTTGTATTCTCTCCCAAACATATTTTTATTCTTTACATGGCCAGGCTGGGGATGCTTCAATTTTTTTTTTTTAATATCTGATTCCTATTTATTTATTTATTTGAGACAGGGTCTCACTTGAGTGCAGTGGCATGAATATGGCTCACTGCAGCTTAGACTACCTGGGCTCAAGCAATCCTCCCTTCTCAGTCTCCTGAGTAGCTGCGACCACAGGTGTACACCATCACACCTGGATAATTTTTGTTGCATTTTGTTTTGTTTTTGAGTAGAGACAGGGTTTTGATGCCCAGGCTGGTCTTGAACTCATGCGCTCAAGCAATTCTTCTGCCACAGCCTCCCAAAGTGTTGGTAGTACAGCCATGAGCCACTGCACCCAGCCTGCTTCCCTTTTAATTATGAATTCTGTCTTTCAATGATTTCTCTCTTATTGAATTTTGCAATTTGCTGTTGGAAGATATCGTGCAGCTCTATCAATGCTTTGCAACTGATAGATTTCTTCAGCCAGATATCCTAGTACATGGCTCATAAATTCTGCCACTCGAACAGGGACATAATTCAGCCAAGCTCTTTGCCACTTTATAATAAGGATATTCTTTCTCCAGTTCGCAATACCTTGTTCCTCATTTCCATCTGAGACCTCATCAGAATTACCTTTACTGTCTGTATTTCTATCAACATTCTGGTCATGATCACTAAGTAGAGCTGTCCCTCAGTATCTATAAAGAATTGGTTCCAAGACCCCCAATTGATACCAAAATTCATGAGTGCTCAAGTTTCTTATGTAAAATGTCATAGTATTTGCATATAATCTATGCACATCCTTTCATATGCATACTTTAAATCATCTCTAGATTACTTATACTACCTAATACAAAGCTTACACATTACTTCAACAGTACGGTATTCAACATTGTACTTGGCACACTGCAAATTGAAGTTTTGTGTTTTGGAACATTGTGAATTTTTTCCCAAATATTTTTTATCCATGTTTGGTTGAATCCACAGATGTGCGATCCATGGGCATGGAAGGTCAACTATAATCTCTAAGAAGTTTCCGTCTTTCTCTACAATTATCTTTTTCTGAGCACTCACAAGAATTGTCCTTAACTCTTTATTTACATCAATCTAGGCTTTTTCTAGCCTGTTCTCCAAATTCTTCCAGGCTTTACCCCTTTACTCAGTTCTAAGCCACTTCTACATTTTAGGTATTTATTTTAGCAACAGCCTCACATCTGGCCACCAATTTTTTGTCTTAGCCCATTTTGTGCTACTGTAATAGAATACTTGAGACTGGGTAATGAATAATAAACGTAAATTTATTTTCTTACAGTTCTGGAGGCTGTGAAGTCTAAGCTTGAGGAGTTGGCCCCTGGCAACTTTACCACTATCCCATGGTCGAAGGTGGAAGTGTGGCAGACCAGTTCTCCCTGGCAATCGCACAGACAGGCCTGCATGGTAGTCACACAGACAGGCCTGCCTAGCACCCCAGTTACACAGACAAATTTCCACAGCACTGCCTTAACATTGAGTGAATAGTTAAACCTAGGGAAAGCGGTGCCCAGACATCAAAGCTAGAAATGAAACATACGGTCAGTAGGAGGTTTGCTTGGGTTTTTCCCGTGCTGGAGCAAGGAAGAATGATAGAGACAGCCTTACATTCCTAGTTCCAGGACCCATCTCTGGTTGATGAAATCTGAGATGAGTCAAGGTAACGAAGGCAGCTCTTTGAACAGATTTATTGGAGAGTCTAAGGCAGCTCTCTGGACCAAGGTGAAAAGGAGATAGGATAGAAATAATCACTCCAGTACCACAGTAGGCAGGGCTTGAAGGTACTGGGGACCTCACTGTTTAATCAAACTTAGCAAGTACTTTTTTGCCTCTGACCTTCTAGTTGAAACAAAATCAGTTACCAATAGACTTAGGCGAATGCTATATGTTGGCACATGACCCCAACCTAGATAAGCACTAAGAAAATAGTCACACTTTGAGTTGATCTAGTGGAATTATCACTGACCTACTCCCTGAGCCTGGTTGCAGCAGTAAATTCCCTTCTTTCCTAGTTTGTCTGCTTCTCCTTATTGGGCCATGAGAAATTGCAGCCGGACCTGGCTAGGTTCCGGGAACAGAAGGGCAAGAAAGAGAGCTTACTCCCCAAAACCCATTTTATTAAGGTTTTAAACTCACCCATGAGGATTGAGTTCTCAAGGCCTAATCACATCTGAAAGGCCCCACCTCTTAACACTGTTAGAATGACAATTAAATCTCAACATGAGCTTTGGAGGGCACAAATATTTAAGCCATAGCAATGTCTATTACTTCAGATTTTGAAGATGGCTTTGAAGATTTTGCATTTTCAATCATAATTTTAAGAAACATTTTCACTGTATTTTTTCCCTAGATCTTGGCTGTCCAAGAGTATCATAAGAACAAAATGTGTACCATGTCTACCATTCATTTGTCTTCTAAAATAAAATTATTTTCCCAGAAAGAACACAAAATTAATTATTTTAATTAATGGTCTAAATGTTAGAGGAATATCACTATATCACTGTAAGTTTTAGTTGCCTAGATTGATAATAAGTTCTACATTAATAACATTTTCAACAATTAATATTACAGTCAATGGGAGTCATAGTTTTATACTTCTTGAAGTCAAAATCTACAGTTGATATTTTGTTATAGCGAGTTCAAGTGATTTTTAGCTAACTGTTCTTGTGTTTAATTTGCCATGCTGCTATGAAATATCAGTGTTCTAAAGAACTGTGGAACTAGAACATGGGGTAGAGAAGATAAAAGTAAGTTAAATTAAAATCCATATTTAGAATTACATACTTTAATTTTATCATAAAATTAATTCTCTTTCAAGATTTGCAAAGTCAAATGTTCCGTGTTCTCAATATTTTCATGGATTACTTAAGCTTTGAGGAACCTAGCTTACTGATTTATGAATTTGCAAGTTATCTTGAAATGTTTTCTATGGAATCTGTGGTGATTTATTAGCTGCTTTAGAGTTTAAAAGCAGAGAAATATTTAATTCATTTTAAGATGCATTTGTGGGACAAATATTCTCAGAAATAATGTGATTACTTTTTCACAATACTTTTATTTATTTATTTATTTTTTGAGATGGAGTCTCGCTCTGTTGCCCAGGCTGGAGTGCAGTGATACAATCTCAGTTCACTGCAACCTCCGCCCCTCCAGGTGTAAGCAATTCTCTGCCTCAGCCTCCAGAGTAGCTGGGATTACAGGTGCCCGCCACCATGCCCAGTTAATTTTTTGTAGTTTTCGTAGAGACGGGATTTCATCATCTTGGCCAGGCTGGTCTTGAACTCCTGACTTCGTGATCCACCTGCCTCGGCCTCCCAAAGTGCTGGGATTACAGGCGTGAGCTGCTGCACCCAGCCTACCTTCTTTGAAGTTCTTTTTATATTTTCTCTTGTATCAGAGATAAGTATTTACACTCATCTTACATTTCCAAGATAGGGAACATTCTTCATACTATCTACTCATTCATTCACCACATTAGGTGTTGGAAACAGAACAGTTCAGGTTCTAACTAGGACACTGTTTATAGACAGGAATCTTGTAAGCAATAAAGTAAATCTGAGAAGGTGGTGGTAGTAAGATTATAGTAAATATTTATTACACTGAAGTGAATTTAAAAATTTAAATATAACAAGAAAATTAATGACAATTTCTAAACGACAACTAATGATTACATTTCACCACTGAAAATCAAGATACTAGTAATTAAGATCAATTATAATACTTATCATTGAAGGGGAAAAAGCACTGATGAAGAAGAAAATGCAACTGAAATGTCCTCCCACTTTTTTCATGACTCTCAAAGGATATCAACATTTCAAAGTAGCTAGAAAAGAGGACTGGAAATGTTACCAACACATAGGAACAATAAATACTCAAAGTGATGGATACCCCAACTACCCTGACTCGATCATTACACATTCTATACATGTAAAAAATTCTCACATCTATCCCGTGAACATGTAAAATATTATGTGCCAATAAAATAAAAAGTAGAACAAGATTTAAAAATGATACTCTTGATTAAAATGGTTATTGCTTCTGGCTTGCTCGTCTCCATCATTCTGATTTCCTGTAGTTCAACTGGGAGTAAAAATAATTGTGTGATTTTTTTTCCCCCTTAGGTCAAACGCAGTGTTCTATAAAAAGTGGGTTATTTACTGGCTTTTAATCCCAAGATCTGTGTAAGATATATGCTTCTTACATATTTTTACCAACTTTTCTCTAAATGAAAAAAAAAAAACTCAGAGAAAATTTATCTCATGTGAAATTAAATATGGAAAACATTTTATCTTACCTTAAAAGTAATTAATAACCTGTGATTATGAGCCCAATGGGGCTTTACGGCTGAGCCACAAATGAGTGTGTCTTGTGCATCTACCATGTGTCTGACTCTAAGCTAGAGGCTCCTGAATAAAAAATATGGTCCTAGGAAACTGAATCCTAATCTCCTAAGAAAGTGTGTGTGTGTGTGTGTGTGTGTGTGTGTGTGTGTGTTTGCGCGTGCATAGGTGTGGATGCAGGTCTGGATGGGGTAGAAGAGGTGGTTACGTATTGACTCAACCCATGATAAAGAGGTGCCTCAGGCAAGAGTAGTTTCTCACGCTGAGGGAAAGAACATTCCAGGAGCTAAGTGGGAAGCAGAAATCCAGTAAGAAAGAAAGAGGTGATTGGAGCTCATGAATGGAATTGGACCAACTCGATGTGTCAGGACTGGGTCTCTCACAGGTAAAAGCAAATGTGGAGTACCTGGACATGGAGCTGGAGTGAGTGTCAAGTAGAGGAGCAATAAACAGTGAGTCACATATGGACAGGAATATTCCCATGTTGTCTGTTAATTTGGATTTTGGTTTCCACGGTCAGTTATGCCTGCTATGACATGGTATCAAATGGGGATCAGCCATTCAAAGAATCTAAAATAGGAGATAACTTATTTATAAGCGCCTGCATGGGGAAGGGATGGCTAGGGAACCATATCTGCAAAGTAACTTGCCTGTTTCTTAACACACACACACACACACACACACACACACACACACAGACACACACACATTTTAAGACACTTTTCCATTGTATTCTTTCCCTAGATCTTGGCTAGCCACAAGTATCATGAAAGCACACACACACACATATATATATATACACACACACACACACACATATAAATATATATGTACAATTATTTTAGGTTCTGAGAGCTTTCAAAATACTACTCAAAGTTCTTATGAAGTTAATGATGGTTTTATTTCATTTACTGCATTATTCCTCTGCTGTTCACCCTAAAATTTGGTCTGATCATTACCACTCAAGATCATGTTTTATCTTAATTATAATCATTGATTCAATAAAACTCTAGATTGCAATATACATGTCAGGCTATTTTCTACAAAAGTCAGAGAGAATAGTCTCCTCTTTCAATGATACAGCATCTACAGTTTTGAAGAGTCTCAAGTCACAATATGAATCTAGTGAGTTACTTACCTAGAAAATGTGCTTTATCTAACAGCCAGAATCTATATCTCAATATGACATTATGAAGTGATTCTTAAATCCTCGTGAGTGAAAAAAAAAGACCCCTAAAAGTAAATGGCAAATAGGCATTTTGGTATCTATGAAATAAATGTTTTCAAATATATTCCTTCCGAACATCAATCAACATGATGGTTTCAGTTTGTTAGTGGACTGCCTTGTGCATCAGAAACTCAAATATCAGAAGGATATTTACTTGAAGTAACCAGACTAATGTTATTACGAGTTATTTTAGTTATTCTAGAGCCATGAGAAAAGATTACATTTGTAAGTTTGTTTTTATTCTCTTGTTCTGTTTCTACATCCAAATCCCAGGACATCATCTTCCGTGGGGATACTGTTGCATTTGGATGGCTATGTGCAAGTTTTAAATTTTCCTGGACTTTTTCCAGCTCCACCATAATTTCTTTCAGTTCTTGAGCAACTGATATAAGAGGAAGAACAGGGAAGAATCTTATAAGAAATTTTCATTAAAAAAGCATTGTTAATATTTCATGAATAAAAATTATAGAATTTAGTTTACAAATAGCATTGATCCAATATGTATTTATTAGTTTGCTTAAACATTGTTCCATTCTCATTCATTCAATATTTATTGAATATTTACTACACAATGAAAACTTAGTTTAGAATAAAAAATGCAATGACGCACAAAAGACTCACAGTGTGTCTGATAAAGTTTATATTCCAGTGAAAAAGAATAGAAGCAAATGACTAAACACATGTTAAAAAATTGAAAGATTGTAATAAATATTAGCAAAGATGTAAATAGAGTACTGTGCGTACACGTTACTGGGGAGAACTGATTAGGTAAGGCTGCTTAGAGGAGTTTTCTTAGTGGGAACAACTTTTGAAGTGAATCTTGAAGAATGAAAAGAAGTTGACCATGCTGAAAATGAGAAGGTGAGTGTGAGAGAGAACGCTTCAGACAAGAGAACAGAAAGCTAAAAGGCCCTGATGGAAGAAATAGGTTGATAATATCTTGGAACTTATCATGAGCTAGTGTGACAAGATCCCAGTGAGTAAAAGAGAGTGGCTCAGGCAGTATGACAGGGCCTGGATCAGGCAACTTAGTGCCTTGTAAGAAATAATAAAGAGTTTGGGTTTTATGTGCAGTCCACTGAAAGCCATTGGAGGGGTTTAGGCACAGTTAAAGCAGATCTCTGTGACTGCTGAATGATGAATAAATTGGTTGTGCCGAGACAGGAAAGAGGAGACCATTCAGAAGTGGTTGTAGTTTACCAGGTAGCAACTACAGATGTTGGTGACTCAAGTCAGAGTACCGGGTGTAGAGATGGATGGATTTAAGATATATTTTGACAATTAAACTTACACTTTTAAAATTCCAAATAAAAGAAGAATCAAGAATGAATGACTCTAAAATATTTGGGCTTAGTAAATACATAATAACCATACTCTAATTTTTAGATGGATAAATTAAATTCTACCTCATAATAATAAAAAAGGTACTCATATTTGAAGGACTAATTATTTTTCTGATTAATATTCCCACAGTGATATATTATGACATAGTTCCCTACATTTAGAGTTCCTGGAACCATAAAAGGAAAAACATAAGGAAGCAAAGCATATGAGAGTCACACCTGCTATTACTATTGCATTTATAACTTGTCATGCACCTTCTTCTCAGGATCTTCTGTTAAGTTACTTTATTATATGTGATTTACATGCCCCCCCAAAACTGCAAGCTTTTAAAGTGTACAATTCAACTAATTTTAACAGACCAATACATCCATAAAACCACCACGACAAACAATGTATGAATTATGTTAATTACCCCCAAGTTTCTTGTGCTTCTTTGCGCATTAAGATCCCACAAGAAAATGTTGTATGTATATAGTCACATTCATTTATTTTAAATTCAGATAAAAAAAAATTTAAATTTACCCAGATATTTATCATTTATAATGATGTTTTCTTTCTTCCTTAATATATGAATTTTTTTCTACTACCTACTTTTTCTTCATCCTCAGAACTTTCAGCTTCTCTCCTGGTGCATGGACAAGGACAACACATTCTCTTAGTTTTCTGTTATCTGAAAAATATACTGTTTTGCATTCACTTATGAGGGATATGTTTGCTGGATATAGAATTCTGGGTTGTCAATACTTAATTTTCCCACCTTTCCAATTTATAAATATTTTTAAAGATTTCCCATAAACTTGAATTGTGTTCCCTTCTGTGTGATGTATTGTTGTTCTCTGTTCTGCTTGCTTTCATGATTTTCTCTTTAGCCTTGGCTTTCAGCCATCTGATGAGGATGAGTTTAGAGTGTGATTTTCTTCATATTTCTTTTGATAGGTGGTGCCAATCTTCTTGAACCTGTGAAATACTGACTTTTACAAAACTTGAGAAGTGTATCCATTACTTCTTCAGATTTTTTCCTACCACTTCTCTCTGCCTTTTTTTTCTGGGAATCTGATTATAAATATTAGAAATTTTCATATACTCTTACAAGATTTCTGAGGCTCTGTTCTTTCTTTTTAAATTATGTTTTCTCTCTTTAAAAATTGCCTAATTTATATTAATCCATATTAAATTTTACTAACTCTTCTTTATATGAGTTCCATTTTGCTATTAAGCCCATTTTAAAAAAATTAGATACTGGGTTTTTTAGTTACACAATTTCTACCTGGTTATTTTTCATATATTCTGTTTCTTGGGTATGATTTTTCTCTTTTACTTTAAGCCCTTAAAAGAAAGAAATCCTTAAGCATAGTTATACCAGCTGTTTAAAAATCCTTGCCTGATAACTTCAATATCCAACTCATCTCAGGATTGGACTTTTTTGACTGTTTTTCCACTTAGGACTGACTTTTCTGGTTCTTTACATCATATTCTGTTCATTGTGATTGCTGTGTCTTTGATACCTAGAGTTGTTAAATATCTCTGGTGAATTTTGATTTTTTTTGTGTGTGATTTAGTAGGCAATTTATTTGATTAAAGTTAAATTGCAACAAGTTGCAACTCAAAACTCCATTCACCTCTCTGGCCCTTAACTAAGTTATGTCCTACTCCCCAGAACATGTGAATATGTCAGATCACATGGCAAAGGGCAACTAAAGTTGCACATAGTATTAAGGTTGCTAATCAGCTGACCTTAAATTAGAGATTAGCCTAGATCGTGTGGGCAGGCCTAAGGTAATCATAAGAAACCTTAAAAATGGAAGAAGCAGTCAGAAAGGGCGATGTGATAATGGGGCAAGGTCTGAGACATGCTATGCTACTGGCTTCAAAGGTAAAGGGAGAGGGTCACAAACCAGGAAATCTGGGCAGTGTTTGAGGCTGGAAAGGCAAGGTAATGGATTCTTCCTGAGGGCCTCCAGAAAAGAATTCCATACTGCTGGACACCTGGATTTTAACCCAGTGAGAGTTATTTTGAATTTGTGACCCACAGAACTCTAAGATGACACATTTGTGTTGTTTTAAGCCACTAAATTTGTGGTAATTTGTTAGAGCTGCAATAAAAAAATACAATTTTTCCTCCCCCAAAGTTGAAAACCAGCTCCAGAGAAAAATAACAATGCTGTTTAGTCAAGTGAATGGTTGATTTTGTAATTGTGCAAGAAGTATTTTAAATTGAAATTATAATTAAGGAGTATCATTTCTCATACTGACTTGGGTAAGATTATGGAGACATAGTCGAGCCAAATTCCCCCGGGCCTAACCTTCTAATTCTGCCCTCATGGTTCTCTTGCATAGCTCTTATGTCTTATAACATGGGGCTGGCTCAGAGCATGAGGTTTTATAAATGAGTCTTGGCTAAGTTATTTGCCTCTTTTTCCGGTAGCCCAAATATCAAAGTTGACACCTTAAAAGGTACACAATTCTATAAATTACAGACAGCTCCCTGTTTCAGACTCCTTTTAAAAACATAAATAGATGAATGAAACAATTTTTCTTTCTGCAAACAAGAAAAAAAGTTGGAATAATGCATTGCATTCATATTAAACACTGAATGAGAATTGCAATGGCTGAGAGACAACCAGCATTTATCTATTGCATATGTTCAAGACAATCATCTTTAACATCAATGTGATAGCTCTCACATATGTTGAAACTTTAAAGACAGTTGCTGCAAAAGTTTTAAAATATTTCCTTTACACCATTGAGAATGAAAATATAAGAAGGAGGAGAAGAGATATAAAGATAATTCAGCAATAATAAAGTTTAATATGAAAAGAGAGCTGTTTACTTTCTAGCACTGGTTATAATTATCTCTGAGGTTCTATTTAGTATTTTATATATAAGTACCTTTCTAGTAGGTTGGCTGCAGAATAATTACTTTTTTTTTTTTTTTGAGATGGAGTTTCACTCTTGTTGCTCAGGCTGGAGTGCAATGGCATGATCTCGGCTCGCTGCAACCTCCGCCTCCCAGGTTCAAGCAGTTCTCCTGCCTCAGCCTCCCAAGTAGCTGGGATTATAGGCACATGCTGCCACGCCCAGCTAATTTTTGTATTTTTAGTAGAGATAGGGCTTTGCCATGTTGGACAGGCTGGTCTCAAACTCCTGACTCCAGGTGATCCACCCACCTCAGCCTCAGAAAGTGCTGGGATTATAGGCATGAGGCACTGCACCCGGCCACATAATAACTTTTAATGGTAAAACCGCAATCACTTTTGCACCAACCTAATAGAAGACAGTTTACATTTTAAAATTACCTTCAGTGTGCTTTGCTAGTTTTTGTTCTTCTATACTACTAAGTCATAATATGCCTCACACATTCTCTTGAGTATCTTTATTTTCCTCTCAGGATCATTCTGTAGAGAGAAGAAAGGCTCTAAGCATCCTTGCAACCACATTATCCAACCATAAATCTCTGCTCCTTACAACTGAGGGACATTCTGTAAGGATGAAACTTCAACAAGCCCCGTAGAGTAGAAAAAGACAGTAACTGTCAAGGACACCTGTTTTTTAGTGTGCAGTATCTGTGAAAAAGAACAGCTGGTAACTCTGGATCTCATGGGTGCTAAGTCATTTTCCAGCCTGATGTTAATAAATAATCACCTCAAACTAAATGATAACAGTGGTGTTCTATGGACAGTTCTTGACTTAATAAATAAAAGCTCACAAATCTGTCTTGGAAAGGTTTCCTTATGGCTTCAAAAATCTAATCTGAGTAGCTTAAAAACAGAGCTTTAACAGAAGGTAACCTTAAACACAACACCAGGGCCTGTGCAAGATCTCTGCAGAGGGATTTCTTTTTTATATATATATAATTTTTTCTGCTCATTCAAAGCCTATGGGAATTTTTCAAAACACGCTTTATTTAGTATTTCTCCATAATTCCCTGTGAATGAGAATGATAAATTTAGTGATAGAAATGGTTCATATTTGGGGTGACTGGAGAAGGATCAACTTCTTAAAAAATGGCAGTAAGTTCTTTCACATAGATGTATCTTTCACTGACTTCTATGCCGCAGTACCACTGATCTTCACATTTTTCATAACGCAATATCTGATTTTCATATTTCTACCTATTAGCATCTTTGACTTACTTAAAAACATCAGTGAGAAGCCAGAAATAGAGCCACAAATTTACTAAGGAATAGGCCAACTATTATTATTCTAAGTAATAGTGAGAGAATCAAAAATCACATTTCTGAACTTCACTGGGGGAATGATTAAAACTCACTGTTAATTATTGTGCATGTTTTGCACATTGAAAACTTCAGAGACGAAGTACAAATTAATGTGAACATTTATCTCCCCCGCCTAGAATTCTATTGTTACAGAGGCAGGGATTTCACTTGATTGGTTCATTGCTGTATCCCTAACATTTAGCATACTACCTGACTCAGAGTACGATCTAATAAATATTAGTTTAGTAACTCAAGAAATTAAGAAGAATCTGACAGAAACAAATAAAAGTCTATGAAAAAATTCAGTTGCATTTAAATTTAATGTAGATATTATTTATTCCTGAAAACCTCCTGCCTTTATAAAGTAAAAATATAGTCTTGGAGCCTTGAATGTAGATTTCTGTGAGTATTTAATGTCTTCCTGGATTGCACTACTATTCACAAGGAGAGGGTACCTTTCAAATATATCATCTTGCCTTTCATATCCTCAGCATTTGTCAAGCCTATGTATGTGGGACAGGAATGAAAATGTGGATAAGTATGTTTTTGTGTGTGCATAAACTCATGTATATGCATATGTGTGTTGTGTGCCTAGATATTTTCTCACCTGCAGATCCACAAGATAAGCTCTGAAAGATTTTAGGAGTATAGTCAGATATGCAGGGTTTCATCTAAGCTCTTGGCCAGGAGGGGGAGCTGTCACCTGCTAACTATAGCATGAGTCTAGGTGCAAACTCATTTTCTGTGAGGATCCATACCTCAATGGTAGCTTTTACCTAAATACAAACTATAGATTTTGTTTTCTTTATTTTTATTTTATTATTATTATTTTTTTTTGAGATGGGGTTTCGCTCTTGTTGCCCAGGCTGTAGTGTAATGGCGCTATCTCAGCTCACTGCAATCTCCACCTCCCAAGTTCAAGCTATTCTCCTGCCTCAGCCTCCTGAGCAGCTGGGATTACAGGCACCCACCACCACGCCCAGCTAGCTTTTTGTATTTTTAGTAGCGATGCGGTTTCACCATGTTGGTCAGGCTGGTCTTGAACTCCTGACCTCAGGTGATCCGCCTGCCTCGGCCTCCCAAAGTGCTGGGATTACAGGCGTGAGTCACTGCACCTGGCCCCCAAACTATAGATTTTGATTGTCAAATATGTCTGTATGTCAATCAAACAAATGAAAACCTAATAAAGTATAACATAAGACCTATTATGATACATATTATAACTTTTTAACAGCAAATTTTTATAATGCTAGATAATAAGTTGGGTCAATGGTAAATTATTAACACAAGTACTATAGCATTAATAATGGTAGAAAATGTTTATCACTGTTCACCTTCTCTTTTCTCATAAACTCCATCTGCTTGGTTATTTGTGTTTATGTTGCATTTGGTGCCTGTCTTGTCATTTGCAAAAAACTGGAGTAAAACAGAAAAAAGTAGAAGATGAAAAGCTCATATGACTATATAAACACACTTTCAAAGATGTAACACAGTGTTTTCAGGGTTTACCTCAAAAATGTTCATCTACTACATATAGGGTCCGTATTAAACATTTATTAGACATTATCTTGTATAATTCTAAAAAAACTCTTCACAATTGGTCATGTAAATCCAATTAGCAAATGAGGAAATAACTACTTAGAGAAAATAGGTGACTTTGGCCCGGTGCGGTGGCTCACGCCTGTAATCCTAGCACTTTGGGAGGCCGAGGCAAGCGGATCACGAGGTCAGGAGATCGAGAACATCCTGGCTAACACGGTGAAAACCAGTCTCTATCAAAAATAAAAAAAATTAGCCGGACGTGGTGGCAGGTCCCTGTATTCCCAGCTCCGCGGGAGGCTGTGCCAGAATGGCGTGAACCCGGGAGGCGGAGCTTGCAGTAAGCCGAGATCTCACCACCGCACTCCAGCTGGGCCACAGAGCGAGACTCCATCACACACACACACACACACACACACACACACACACACACACACGAGAAAATAGGTGACTTTGCAAGGATCATACTACTAATAAGTGGTTAATTTGACATTTGAACTTTGATCATTTGACTCTAATTCCCATATGATTATCTCTTCTGAATTACTATTCTGATCAACTGTTTACCAAATCTCTAGTACATGCCAAATATGAGGTCATTTCTTTTCCTCATTCCCATGGTGAGCATTTGAGAACAAAATCTTTCTCGATCTCACAGCAATAACTGTATGCTAAAGGCGCTGATGTTACTGATTAATTTATTATCATTATGTTAGGAAGTCTAAGAAGAGCTTATTGTTCTGCTCTGATCTGGTTTGGCCTGCCTTACAGCAGAATATTCTGGAAACCTGAGGTGGCCAGTGGCTTTGTCACTTCTCTGGAATATTGAGAAACC
>NW_012107753.1:269318-279963 GCF_000951045.1 Mandrillus leucophaeus | reverse complement strand
CCACACTCGACTAATTTTTTGTATTTTTTTTAAGTAGAAACGGGGTTTCACCATGTTAGCCAGGATGGTCTCGATCTCCTGACCTTGTGATCTGCCTGCCTGGGCCTCCCAAAGTGCTGGGATTATAGGCGTGAGTCACTGCACCCGGCCTACTGAATAATTTAATTTAATTTTTGAAAATTGCACACAAAATACATTTTAATAAGAAAATACATTTTAATAGGAAAATACATTTAATTAAGAAAATACATTTTAATGAGAAACATGAAGCAGAAGCTTAAGTCTTGTTTAAATGGGATCATTCTTCATAAGTTTACATACGTGTGTGTATCTATGTAATAGCCAAAGACTCATTATTTTATAGCAAACTTATCTTAAAAGATTCTATTATCTATATTGACAACTCTCACACTTTGATTTGTTTATAACAGGTGAATTCTCAGTCTAGCTTTAGCGTATAATTTCAAAATTAATGCTATTTTGTTCAACAAGTCTTGCTTATCCTGATGTATCATTACAAACAGGTTGTATGACCAGTTTCCTAAGGGTAGCTGAATATTATATTAATGTTATTGTTTGTTTAAAATAGCAAAAATACTTAATCTCTACGCCCATCCCCCCATGGTTGGATTGTTGACTTCTTCTTTGATTGGTGGTTTAATACAGAATGAGAGACAGGGAATTGAAAGAATGAATACCTAACACATTCTGTCCACAATGCTTTGGGTCCCCAGGTGAGGTTTGATTTCGACAGTTCTTAAAATTCCTAAGATCCCACTTAGACAGTGTAGCACACTGTCTAATGGTACAGAATCCTGAACCATATGGCTTGGGTTCAAATTCCATTTCCAATGCTTACTAACTGCGGGACCTTGGGCAGGTTGTTTCAAGTCTCTGTATGCTCACCTATGAAATGGGAATAAAAACAGCACCAATTTCATAGGACTGATAAGCATAAGTAAATTAATATGAATAAGACACCTAGAAGTTGGCCAGACAAAATAAGAGCTGTATTTGGTACCTTCTGTTATTATCTAAACAGACTTAAATATTTAGATATTTGTAAAATCCTGAGCAGCTTATACATTCATTCAGCATTTGTTCTCTGAGCCTGTGTTATATGACGGGTGGTATTCTAGATTCAAGCACTACATCCATGAATAGAACTACAATTCCTGCTTCAATTATTTCCTCATATCAATATGCTGGAACTGGAGCCTCCTCAAAATTCCAACTGATCAAAAATATTGTCTATTTCAAGACTTTTGCTTTTCAATTTTAGTAACAAATATCTAGTTACAGAAACTCATTTACTTGCACCTCTAAACCCAATTCTCTTTGTCTCCTTTCATACTGTTTTTACATCTAGTGCAGTGCCTAACATGTACTAAGTATATACTAAAAATATGAACAAGTAGTCAAAATGGAAAATATTCCAACCCCAGTCATTATTCAATGATTTTCAGATGCATTCTTGCCTGTCAATTCTAAAATTAAAAAATTCTAAACAGGTAACATTAATTTAGGATATATTCAAAATCTCTTGTGGAATGAATATATTCTTCACTTTTGGGGACAGTTATAGGTTGAAAAAAAGTTGTCCATCTTTTATCCACGTGTCATTGAACTGGTATTACAGGAATATTTGGAATATCATGAATCTGGGCTGCATCCCTCAAAACAACACTATGATATATCTTTGTTATTGAGCTTTGTTTTTCATATTTACCAAATGCTTGCAAGGGCATACTCTTGTTTACAGTATTTTAATAGATTTCTGGGATGAATGTTATATTATTTCTAAGATAGATGTCACTTAATTCCATAGGTAAATGTTTAAAAGTTGCCTATATTCCTAAAAGATATGAATGCATTTTTGTGCATTTTTTCTACACAAATCAGAAAAAAAAGACAAAATTAAAATCAAAAATTGCCTATATTCCTAAAAGATATGAATGCCTTTTTGTGCATTTTTTCCCTACACAAATCAGAAAAAAATTAAAACAAAATACATTTGCTGGACCTGTTTCTTTCATGGGGAGCATATTTACCTTGGTGATGTAAGATGTAGCTGAAGTATATGGATCAGAGGGCTGCTTTGCTGGGAACACTTTCGGCTCGCTGGCCTCTGGTCATCTTCATTATTACTCCCAAGTTGTTTTCACTGGCCATTGTTGACGTAAAGGCAGAATAAAACAAACGTAAGAATAGTATTATATTTCTTGGTTCTCTGAGAAGCATGTTTTGTGAAGAGAAATATATATATATAATATATATATAATGTTACATATATAGTGTGTTATATATAAAATGAACATGAACATAACTAAATTACGTTAACATTTTCTATTTTAGCTTTTTTGCTTCATCTTCATCAGGATTTCTATCAGCTATTGCTCAAATAAATAATACCTACATTTGATAAAGGATGAGTTCAGGAATGAGATTGCTCTACAG
This sequence comes from Mandrillus leucophaeus, assembly GCF_000951045.1. Lineage (NCBI taxonomy): Eukaryota > Metazoa > Chordata > Mammalia > Primates > Cercopithecidae > Mandrillus > Mandrillus leucophaeus. Next base: position 277,506 of record NW_012107753.1, on the reverse strand, counting down.
TAGTCCCCCCTCACCTGTAGTTTTGCTTTCACGGTTTCAGTTACCTGTAATCAACTGTGGTCTGAAAATATTAAATGGAAAAATCTGGAAGTAAACAATTCCTGATTTAAGTTGCATGCTGTTCTGAGTAGCGTGATGAAATCTTGAGCTGTCCTGCACCCTCTGTCCTGCCTGTTCCCTTGTCCAGAATATCCACACCGTAGAGCTGCAGGCACTCCCTGCCGTTAGTTCTTGACTTAAGGAAAGGAAAACTGTAGGCTGGGGTTGCTAAGATCTACAGTAAGAATGAATCTTCTATCCTGGAAATCTCAAAATAGGAAAAAAGAAATTTGTACTAGTTTTGTTGCCACACCTCAAACTGCAAAAGTTGCAGCCACAGTGTATGATAAGTACTTAGTTGAGATAGAAAAGGTATTTAATTTGTGGGTGGAAGACATGCATAGAAACGTGTCCTATTGATGGCAATAGAGTTTAGTTCTATACTCGGATTCAGATATCCATGGGCATCTTGAAACATATCCCTTACCGATAAAGAGCAGCTATTGTATATTCCTTCCATGCAATCTTTCTTGTCAAGTTTTTTTGTTTGTTTTTTGTTTTTGTTTTTGTTTTTGAGACGGAGTCTCGCTCTGTCGCCCAGGGTGGAGTGCAGTGGTGGGATCTCAGCTCCCTGCAAGCTCCGCCTCCCAGGTTCAAGTGATTCCCCTGTCTCAGTCTCCCCAGTAGCTGGGACTACAGACATACGCCACCAAGCCCAGCTAATTTTTTTTTTGTATTTATAGTAGAGACGGGGTTTCACCGTGTTGGCCAAGATGGTCTCGATCTCCTGACCTCGTGATCCACCCGCCTCAGCCTCCCAAAGTGCTGGGATTACAAGCCTGAGTCACCGCGCCCGGCAACATGTTTTGTCACGTTTTGATATCAGGGTTATACTGGCCTCAAAAAATGAGTTGGAATGTATTGCTCCTTCTAATCTATGCAAGAGTTTTGGAAAATTATTGCTCATTGTCTCTTCAAATACTGCCTATTGCTTATATTGTTTCTTATGCTCTGGATCAGATATCTTTTGTAAATTGAGCTTTTTTCCATTTGCCATCCTCTCATAAGCCTTTTTACTTATTAATACATTCTTAATACATTTTAATTACTTCAAAGTTTTTTCTATTATATATAATGCTTGAATAAGCAGATACATATACTTAATTTTTCATGCTTTTTCACTATTCTCTTAGGATATATTCAAAAGTTTGGGAAGAAAAAAAAATAATGGTTAAATACAAAGGCTTTGAAGTATTAAAAACCTGATCTCCTTTCCTAGTGCTACAACATTCAATCAGTTTGATTTTAATCAAATGATTACCCTTCTCAGGACACTTTTTCTTCATTTGTAAATTGTTGAAAGTAATACCTACTGCTTAGGGGGTTTGTGACTTAATGGGCTGATGTAAAATTAATATGTCACCAGATATTTATTAAGCCACCCAATAAAAGGTAGCTACAATTATTATTATCCTCCTCATCATGGAAAAATGTTTATTTTGTTGGCTTAATATAACAGATATAAAGATACCTCTTTGTATCAGATTTATTCTTATTCTTTTTTTTTTTTTTTTTGAGACGGAGTTTTGCTCTTGTTGCCCAGGCTGGAGTGCAGTGCCACAGTCTCAGTTCACTGCAACCTCCGCCTCCTGGGTTCAAGCGATTCTCAGCCTGAACTGAGTAGCTGCCTCAGCCTCCTGAGTAGCTGGAATTACAGCCATGCGCCACCAAGCCCAGTTAATTTTTGTATTTTTAGTAGAGACGGGGTTTCACCATGTTGGCCAGGCTGGTCTCGAACTCCTGACCTCGTGATCCGCCCACCTCGACCTCCCAAAGTGCTGGGATTACAGGTGTGAGCCGCTGCGCCCGGTTATTCTTATTCTTAACAATTTTACATGACATCAATTCCCACCACTTCCAGGTTTTATCAATACAGCACAAAAACTATTTTTTGAATACTCACTGTTAAGCAAATAGAAACACATTTTTTTTTAAAAATTTTTTAGAGACAAGGTTTTACTCTGTTGCCCAGGCTGAAGCACAATGGTGCAATCACAGCTTACTAGAACCTTATGTTCCTGGGCTCAAGTGATCTTCCTGCCTTAGCCTCCTGAGTAGCTGGGACAATGGAGAGCCACCATGCCCAGCTAATTTTTTTTTTTTTTTTTTTTTTTTTGGTATTTTTAGTAGTGGCAGGGGTCTCTCTATATTCCCCAGGCTGGTCTTGAACTCCTGACCTCAAGCAATCTTCTTGCCTTGGCCTCCCAAAATTTTGGGATCACAAATATGATCCACCATGCCTTGCCTGAAACACATTCTTCAATGTTCTGTAATTAGCTGGTGGAATAGACTATTTGTATGTTATTTATCTTGGTATGGATTGTCTTTTATCAAACTTGTTCTACCAGTTAATAAAAATATTTGCATGTTGTATAATAAAATACCTTTGTCCATAGTTGTATTCTTTTCTTTGTGTCTAATGAGCCAACTGAAAAACCTAAGTTTTCTGTTGATGCCAAATCTATTCATCCAGGGCACTCCCAGCTCTTCAACTTCAAAAGGGATAGGTAAACTTGGGTGAAACACATTCATGGGAATGTATTTCAAAGAGATCAAGGTCTAACCTCAAATCAACATTAACTGAAAGATGTGGTAAGAAGTCCCATAGAGTAAGGAAGATAAAAATACTGTTTTAATTACTACTTCCTCACTATGGCCCAGAATTAATCTCCCAGATGAACGATGTTCATTATTGAACAAGTGCAGATTGGAGAAACTCTGCCAGAACAGCGCATAGAAAAAAAAGCAATACTGCACAAAATGAAGGATGCTGGTAGCTATAATGTATTGCATTATTTTAAACATGCCTAAAGGTGCCTTTAGTTAGTAGACAGCATAGGTTATGCTGACTTTACTCTGTTTTGTTGGAAACCTCTCAAGTTTTTACATCTCTATCATCCAGGTTGAAATATAACAGGTTTCAGTCATGACCCAAATGAAACTCAATCTGTGCATATAGAACATCTATTTTTGATGTTGTTAAAGATCTTGGGATTATAAAATGTACTGGCTGCTATATATATTGCCATTAAAGTACTTGATGATATAACTTTCACCTCTCTTTCTACCCAAGGGGCAGTCTTTTTTGAGAATTAAAGAGCCTGAGTTTTAATGGTACAAATATGTGCCAAATTGCTTTTATCAATACTGTTTTGTGAAATAAATTTAAGGAAGAGAGTGGATAGAAGGAATAAGTTATGCTCCAGGGCCCAGATATATTCTTATTCCCATTTGAGTATTGAGAATACTCACATGGAAATCATAAAAAGCCAAAAATATAACCTCTATGGAACACCTGTATAAACCAAACTTATATAGGTAACTTTGAACTAAACAAGTCTTCTCCAGGCCTGTTTCTCAGGCTACCTTCTCAGGGCTACCATGCTTCCCATGTCATCCTCTTCCTTGCTATGAGCTAAGAGGACCTTAAGGAGGACCTAAGAGGATGCCTTGTTTTGTTGCATCTCAAGGACCTGACACTATGAAGCAGCAACACTTTTCAATCATAAAATAAAGACAAAGAAAGTAACAGAGATGCTAGGCCTGACCACAATGAGCTGCTGAACAAATGCCAACAGAGATCTATTTTCAGATGTCTTGTTATATAAGAAAAGTATCCCTCTATTGTTAAACTTTCTGTTACTTGTTAGTGGGAGCATTCCTCACTGAAAAACACGTTCTGACTCCTGCTTGTTATTTTGAGACCTTTCATTAAGTTGATGACCAGGTTGGTCTATCACTGCTTGGTATTTTCCTGCTGGCGTGGGATAGCACACTGATGTCTGATTAAGTATATTTTTCTAGAAAATTAAAATACTTATAAACAATTAGAACAGTCTATCAAACTGGTCACTCTTTGGCGCATTTCAGCAATTTTTTTTTAACTTTTAGGAAACTATCTTTTACTGGCAGAGAGAGAGAGAGAGAGAGAGAGATAACCTTTACTGAATCCTCTCCCAAAGAAGACTTCCATTCATACAAATAAAAACCCAATCATCATAAAATGGCAGCTTTGTACTAATCCCATTCCTCAGTTTCTAAATTGTTTCCAAATCTCTTCCTTCGACCCAGCCCAGTCTCTTCCCTCTCTCTCATCTTTGTGTTGCTACCCTTCCTTTGTTACAGATAATTCCCAGCTCTGAGCAGTGAAAATCAATCCAGTGGATTTCAGCTGACAGGTATTACTTTCCTCTTCCTCACTCATTACTCCAGGCCATACGAATAAGAAAAAAATTCTCCTCACATGTGAGAAATGTGAGAGGTTCTAAGTATTCATCTGTCATTTTTCTTGTATTATAGCAAGGGATAATGTGTTTAAAAGAATGCTATATTTAAAAGCAAGTGTTAAAGAACTATAAATAAGGAAGAAATATCTTATTATCAATCACTTTATAGCATGACTCTGGTTTTTCATGTTCTGAAAGATACCTTTAAGACTTAGGTTGCTTTGGGTGTTGAAAATTCCTAGGTCTGTAATAGTCATAAGTTTCTAGCAGCACTTGGATATTTTGTTTGCTGCTATTGGTTTTGAAGTATTTGACAACTCAGCGTTTCTGTCTCTGCTAATCTATGCTTAGCTTTAGCTAACTGCCTATTCCCTCTGATTCATTGCATGAAAGAAACAGTGGCTTTCTTAGTCATAAACCTGACTTCATATATCTTGACTGAAACTAAGGGATTCAAGATTCACAGCAAAATTATAAATGTAATTCATGGTTTCCCTGACTGCACTTTTCCCAGTCATGAGGTTCGTCCCTCACAGAGGAAAGGATATTCATCTTCCTTTAAGTATTCTCAAACCATGTACTAGTTCTATTTAAACTAAAATCTGCAGGCCTATTAAAATCATTTTAGAACCTTGTTTCTGCTAGGAATATCTAGTATGGATTGTTTCCAGTTTTAGAGATCAGGCCCTTTCTACTTCTGGACTATCTGAATACACGTCTGAAGCAAACACATTAAAACATATTAACAATGTCTTTTATGTAGCAATTGGACAATGAATCAATGATTTGTGCCATCTATATCATGCTCAATTAAAAATATTTGAAATTATTTTCTATATGGCAGAATTTTACAATTGGGAAGATCTTTAATAAAAAACTTGATGGATGAAAGTTTATTCTTCTGTACTGTGAAAAAATGGTCACCCGGGTCTATTAGGAAAACATCTGTTGATCATGGGGTAAAAATAACCTCAGCAGGGATTTTATAGATTCTAAAGGAAAAGTGGAGAAAATGATTAGGAGTAAGATCAAGTCTGTTGTTGGGAAAATTAGCTGTTATGTTGAAAATGTATTGCAACTTCTAAATTGGATAGACACATTTCTAGCCACGTAATCTCATTCTCGTTCATGTAATCATGTAATGCTCATACTTGCGTTGTAATGCCCCTTTTTTTAAAAAACCATAGTAGGATTCTAGTAAACTTAGATCTCCAGAACATCCTCTATAGGAGAAGTTAGTTCTGAAGCACTCATCTTGACTAGGGTATCAGTAAGGACAGATGGGTTATGCTATGGAAACAAACCTCAAAACTCAGGGCTTATTGCATACAAATGTACTCCTCTCTTGCCCACACAAAGTCATTTGTGATTCAAGTAACTCTCTAGGACAGCTTCCTTCCAAACAGTGACTTGCAGATACGGATCCTTTTCTTTTTTTTTTCTTTTTAAATCTTCTAGCATTATCTTTTGGGACTGCAGTGATCACCATGGCAAGGGAAGAGAAGTAACTCACACTGTCTCTTAAACGCCTCATCTCATAGGTGATATACTATTGCTGTTCATATTGCATTGGTCAGGGTAGTCTTATTGTCCTGAAATAACTACATGGAGACTGGGAAATGTGGAGAAGCACAAAGGATATTTGGTGAGTTCTAAGGTTTGTACCTCTGTCCACTTGCGCCTTTACATCCTCACCTGGAAAGAGTCCAGAAACAACTCCCTTGATGCAATTCCTAGCTCCCTCTTACCTCAACACAACTCTTAAACCAACCCTTGCTGATGGTGGTGCTACAAGAGCTCTACCCAGATACCTGTGGTACAGAGGAAAGGGAGCTGTTCTTGAGAGCTACCAAATCACAGCTGACTTTGGGTTAACAAGATATAAAGCTTTATATATTAAGCTGGTGAGATTTCAGGGTTCATTTCACTACCACAATATAGTCTATCTTATCTTGAATATATAATCGAGTCAAAAATGTCTTCTTTCTTGTGTTGCCTCTCCAAATCACCAACTTTGCTATACATTCTATCATTTGTATCCTTGAGTCATCCCTCGGATTTATTAGAAACTTTTATAACGATCTTGGCTCTGTACTGATTCAGAGTTTTGTCCTGGCTCTTCCTGGTTTGATGCTTTCTCCTGCCTCTTCTCAGTTCAATGCTTTCTGATATTTTTATTTTTCTATAGGAACATGTTTTCTTGTTGCTGAAGAGAAGCAGGAAAATATTGATCTGTAGGCAATTCTTAATAATCAGGACTCTAATTAGATCTAATGAAAACTCTTCATGCTAGATAAATTTGATGACATTGGAAAGTTTATGCTTGATTAGACTATTTAATTTCTCTAGTATTATTGCTGTTACTGAGAACTCATAAGTGGAAATTCTTATGAAGGCCAAAGAATATATTTAAATCCATGCTTTTGAAGGTGTGTTAAAAACCTCAAAGATTACTTTTTAAAAACCATGAGCATTAAATACCAGGATTCATGTATATTCTGGATTAAAGTTTCATCTCACCAAGCAATTAATCATAGCTTACCCTGTCCGTATTCTTTATTGCTTTTAATTCTTTTAGTCACGCAGGGTGGGTAATTTTTTGTTTCACCAGGAACAATTCCAGGCAAGGGAACACCAGGGGAAGTGACTACTTGTGTCATGCCTTTGATGATAAATCTTTTTAGGTAATCTTCAGCTCCTTGAGAGAGTCATAGAATTTCTTAGATACAAAGTTTCTGTAAGCATATTATTTTTTCATTTGTGAAAAGAAAAAAAAACCAAATGTTTAAGTTTGGGACTGCTCTCAGAAATAATCAATATGATTTTAACTACATTTTAATATTTTGTATTCATTTCAATAAATAAGTGTAGAGGTCTAAATATGTTCAAATTATTACGTTAGGCCCTTTGGGGATTGGGGACGGTCAGATAGTAACTTACGCCTTTCCTTTCATGTACCCACATTCTTAAACTACGTTTAAAAACAGAGTTACAGTTACAAGATCATGTTCATCGGAGCCAATAGGTAAAACAATAGAAATTATATGGTAAAAACAGGAAATTTTAAGTTAACATTTCCCTCATAGTAGAAAACACAGGTTTTACAAAGTATGTCATCACAGGAATATGATAAAATGATATAGTAGTTCCTTCTCACATTTTCATGTGAATCATTCATATAACGTAATCTTTCTCCTAGTCTTCTAGTTGCAGGTCAGGGCAAGGGCGCCCTTTCTCACTCTGGAAACTGCTTGATCATCGGAGCAGCACCTTAGTTAGATGAATGACTCAGGATTGCCTAGGGGATTCGAGGATTAGGCAGCTTAAATGTATCCTTGTTAATTCCTGATTTGAATTATTCCAATTGTTGGTTTTCATTAATGGGTAGGAAAATCTTTTTCTGGAAACTTTTCAACCCAGTAAGGTGAGCTTCAAGATCCTGATAATATGAGTGGATTTTCTAGCACCTACATTAAACTCAGATTGCACAATCAAGTTTTCACTTGAATGTAAATGAACCCAGAGACAATGTTGAGGAGATGGAGCCCATTTTTTTTCCAATTCATCGCTACATATTTAATACTCTGATAAAACTGTTGGATTTCTTTCTCATATCAATATATATCAAACCAATGTGTTATATGTATTACAAGATTAAATATGTTCCATGTTCCTCCATTATCCTTGATTTTCTCTTCCAATACTCATGTCAACAGGAGTTATTCATTTAGAAAGACCATCCTGGCTAACACTGTGAAACCACGTCTCTACTAAAAATACAAACAAATTAGCCGGGTGTGGTGGCGGGCGCCTGTGGTCCCAGCTACTCCGGAGGCTGAGACAGGAGAATGGCGTGAACCCAG
>NW_012107753.1:235681-269098 GCF_000951045.1 Mandrillus leucophaeus | reverse complement strand
TCGGTGTATCATCCAGGATTTCAGCAGAATAAGGAATGCCATACTCAAACTGGATAATTGATGAGATTTTTACAGACAGAGTTTCTTAAAGGTATGGGTTGTGGTTTTTCCAGAAACAATGAAGGACAGTGCTGTGTGCAAGGACTAGCGATAGCAAGGAGCTATTACTAACCTCAGGCCAGAGAGACCAGGGAAAGAACAGTTATCATAGCCCAGAGAGAGCAGCTATATGGAGAAGGCCATCCAACAAAAACCTCCAAATCTCCTGCTTGTGTCTTCCTGTGGCTAAACTGAACAAGAGGCTAGAGAGAAAGTAAACCATCAAGGTAGCTCCTAAATATCAACTGCCCAGAATACACAGCAGGGTAAAAAATTGTGAAGAGTCAATTTGAGAAAGTAGGAAAAACAGAAACATCTAGCAAATTATACAATTAAAACAATTAAATGGCATGGTTGATGTTTGGCTGACTAAGCTGGACTCCATATGCCTCTCTTACCGGACAGCATTTCTTCTCTTCTCTTTTACCCATAGGCTCATACATCCTACATTGTTTTCATTTACTGATATATGTGAATGCTTTCTTGGGGAAGAAGAAATATATTTTGGAGGTTGGCAGGAGGACCTTTAGTAAAACAAATCAAAGTTGGAATAATGTCTATCTCTTACAGGGTTTATTGGATTCATTTTGAGACAACATGGAGAAGTCAGTAAGATACAGTGAGAAACCAGGGGATGCATATAAAGAGCTTTCAGAACCCTGGTGTAAAAATGAAGAGTTTCCCTATCTCTGCATGGAATCCAGGAATATTTTGGCAACTCCAAGACTGAAAGCGATTAAAGCGTCTGGAAACAATACTATTGGCACAACTATTGAACTCATCATGATGAGTGGCAATGGTAAGGCTTTCTCAAAGGTCTTCAAATTAAACCACAAATGAGACCTGGTAGAAAGAAACACCAGGACAGCCATGGTGACACGTTGGTAATATTTAACAACCCCTCACCAAGGTTGGGAAAAGCCCTAGCTTGTCATGTTTTCCACGATAGCCAATTTCCAGTTACCAACAATCACTGAACTTGGATTTGGGAAGAAATGTGCACAATTTGCTCTGCTGAGATGCTAGGAAGCCACTCTAGCACAGTACTGGCTACAGATCCCATGTCCTTATTGTAGCCGAAAACTGACTTCAAGTACATATGAGACACTTTTTAAGTGACCGTGCACTTTCGAGGGCATTACTTTCTACCAAACGGTGGCTGCCATCATGACTTAGCAATAAAAATAATATACTACTTAATCAATTTCCCAGTTGTCTCATCTCAATCTGATCTGAGGTATTTGGGTAACATAAATTATATGTCATAATTATAAGAACTTATAAAGGTATGCTGATGACCTTTATGTGTAAAATAAAGAGGAATACAAATGGGATGGAGCAATGCAGTGTCTAACACAAGGTCATATGGGCCCCATATGTTTATTTCCTTTGCTACTTTGCAACCACCAATATTTCCCCTGCTTTGACCTGCTTGGGTTGTTTCCCTTTTGAGTTTGCTTTAGTGACTCTCTCTTCCTTATTTAACATAATTGTTTCCTTAACTTCTCTGGAATTTTTTTCAAGGTACTGGGTGACTGTTCATGCCTGGTTTGACTCAACAGTGGCTTCTGAATTTGCATAAGTAAAGAAATATGAATTGTTCTAGCTCCACCTTCTCTTTCCTGGTTGTAACATTCCCAGCTTCAAATAGACTCATACCTGTCTTCGTATCCCCTCAAATTATTGTCAGTCAGCTGTGCCCTCTGATTCTGCCACCTGACAGGTTCTTGAAACTTGCTGGCAGTCTACTTCAGGTTAGGTAGATTCTGACACATTCTACTGAGAAATTAAATTCCTGCAAAATACTAAACCAGAGACATCTATTTCAAAAGTCCTATGTAGGCAAAGTGTGTCTTCTTCACAATTCTATATCCACTTTCAGTGTCATTTTACTATTTATTGTCTGTTTTGTGTCCTATAATATAGCAAACAAGCAACTGCATGTCTCTTGAATCAGATGTGATAAAGCCATCATCAGGAAGACTAGGAATATCAACTTCTAGTTGCTTTCTACTGGGGGAATACAAGGGGTTGGGAGTCATTTTGGAACAGAGTTAATCACCTTGTTTTCCAGCAATCATATCAAAAATGAAGTCACATCTACCTGGTTAAAAAATCAGTTTTATAGTATTATTTTTTTATTTGGTGTTTAAACTTCTAATGTTTCTGAAGAATTTGAAAAGTTAATTCATCCATTTAGTCAATAAATATTGATTCAATGTGGAAACTTCAGGAAACTTTAGGAATAAAAATATGAACCAGATACAAGTTTTTCCTTCAAAGACAGTATACTCTCCTAAGAGTATACTTTTTTTTTTTTTTTACCATGTACACTTGTAAAAATGCTAGAAACTAGAATGTAAAAAGTCCTTTTTCATAGAAAGGGTTATGAGAAAAGTAATAATAAAGATAAGAAAAGAGAAAAAAATCTTTTCAGGTAGGAGATTATAAGAAGACATTTGGAGGACTGGTGTGTCCATCTGTGCCTGTTGGGGGTGAAATAGTAAGTGGGGGCATTTCTTGTAGAAAATAAATTTTGAGACACTTAAAAGAACAACAAACAACTTGTTTTATCTGGAACACAAGAGTCATTACAAAGCATAACAGAAGAAACTAAATTAGAAAGGGACAGTGGATCTAGACAGTGGATCTAGACAGTGGTGTTCTTCAATAATCAAGGTGTGAACTCATTAAAGCTGTTTGATCAGAAACCTGGATAATTCGGAATTACTCATGAGGACATTTAATCTGGTGACAACACGTAATTACAGGGAAGAGGAGAAAGGTAATATTAGAGAAGGGAAAACCTATCAGAAGGCTATTGCAAATATAACAAGGCAAAAGCAGTGATATTCTAAATGATGACAAGCTCAGTGACAATAGAGCGAGAGATGAGATAGAGAGGGATCAGTTATCAACATTTATTGAGCATTTACTCTATGCTAGGCACTGTGCAAAGAATTCTGTATGGATTATCTCATTTTAACTTCAGAACAAGCTTATGAGGTAATATGAAAGAAATAAAGCTTTGCATTTGGTTTACAGTCAGGAAACAGACAAAGACTGCCTTTTACACTTTCATAAGATGAGCTGTTCCTGTGTGAACTGCTTTCCTCATACAAGAGGCTACAGATTTGTTGGAAGATCAAATAAGAGAAAAGAAAAAAAAAACCCTGAACTTATTCGTAAACTGCCATTAATAAATGGTAAACTATATGAACCAACATTATTTCATACAATAGACAGCTAAGATTTCAGTACTTTTTAAAAAACAAACAATGATTTCTAGGTTTTAGAGTTAACACAAAATAATGGCCTCTTTGGCAAAATGATTTGGTGCATCAGAGAGTCTTTATTATCTTTTTACATTGGATGTCAAAAAAGATGGAGAAAGAATCTTTAATTTATGATAAAGGACAAGAAATATTCTAATTTTCTTTCTATTTCATCATGTCAACAAAGGCAATGTATAGGGCAAAACCTGAGTGAAGTATATGTTTAGTTTTATAAGTTTGATTTCTATCTATCTAAGCCTCCTTGCTCAGTCTGATTGTTATTTATCGTTACCTTTCAATAAAAGCAAATTTTTAATCTCAAGAAAGAATATATATATATATATTGTGTGTGTGTGTGTGTTTGCGTGTCTCTGTGTGTATGGCTATGGTTTGAATGCCTCTTCCGAAACTCATGTTGACATTGAACTGCCATTGTGACAGCATTGAGAGGTAGAACAGTTACGAGGTGATTAGGTCAGGATGGCTCCACCCCATGAATGAATTAATGTTATTATTGCAGGAGTGGGTTTGTTATTGCAAGAGTGGAAATCTATAGAAGCCTGTTTGATGCTCTCTTGCTTGCTCTCATATTCTCTTGCCCTTCTGCCTTCCACCATGGGGTGATGCAGCATGAGAGCCCTCACCAGATCCTGGCACCTTGCTCTTGGACTTTCCAGCCTCCAGAACTATGAACCAAATAAATTCTGTTCATTATAAATTACCAAGATTGTGGGTATTCTATTACAGCAACATCAAATCGATAAAGACATATATATATACATATACACACACACACACATATATTCATATTATATACTTAACTGTATTCAATATTATCATCTCAATTTTACAGGTTAAAAATATTCTGAGGATTAGTTAACTAAATAGCATACTCAAGGTTGTACAGTAAGTAAAAGATTCAGAAAGTTAAGATAATTGTTTATGTACTTATTTATGAATCTTTCCATTTATTTATGTATATCACACCATTAAAAAACCACCTTAATGGAGACAGGTACAGTTGACCCTTGAACAGCATGTGGATTAGGAGTGCCAACCCTTCATATAGTCAAAAATCTGAGTAGAACTTTTAACTCTCCAAAAACCTAACTGCTAAATAGCCTGCTGTTAACTGGAAGCCTTTCCAATAACATAAACCATTGATTGACACATGTTTTGTATGTTATATGTATATATACTGATTTCTTGTAATAAAGTAAGCTAGAAAAAAGAAAATGTTATTAAGAAAATCATAAGGAAGAGAAGACATTTTTACCTTTTATTCAATGGAAGTGCAGCATCATAAAGGTCTTCATCCTTCTCATCTTCATGTTGAGTAGACTAAGGAGGAGGAGGAACAAGAAGGGATGCTGTTGCTATCTCAGGGTGGCAGAGAAAGAGGTAGACAGGTAGAAGGGGAGGCAGGAGAGGCAGGCATACTTGATGTAACTTTTTTGGAAAAAAATTAATGTATTAAGTGGCCTTATGTGGTTCAAACCTATGTTGTTCAAGGATTAACTGTGTATGGACTCTTTTTCACTCCTATATTTTCAGTACCTAAAACACTTCCAGGCTAAATCAATATGGTTACACAGATAAATGAATGGAAGTAGTATGACCTCTGAATCACTATTCTCAGCCACTGAATACTGCAGCTTCTCTGGAGACACTCAGAGATATGGATGGATGAGGAATAAGGGTGAGGCGCTGTAAGTCAGAGAAAACTAGGATGACACACACATGAGTAAGAACAGGTTTAAATGAGATAACATTATAATATTAGAATATATACTGATTTGTGTGCTCACCAAATGTTTGCCTTTTCAGTTCACATCTTGTCCGACTTTGTAAGGATTATGGACTTGGGGTTTTTTTTTTCTCACAATGAGCCTATGATCTGTAAGCATGAAGTTATTCTGTTTTAAGATTTTTAAAAAATTTTACTTTAAGTTCTGGGATACATGTGCTGAACATGCAGGTTTGTTACATAGGTATACATGTGCCATGGTGGTTTGCGGCACCTATCAACCCGTCATCTAGTGGTTTGTTTGTTTGTTTGTTTGTTTGTTTGAGACAGAGTCTTGCTCTGTCACCCAGGCTGGAGTGCAGTGGCGCGATCTCGGCTCACTGCAAACTCTGCCTCCCGGGTTCAAGCCATTCTCCTGCCTCAGCCTCCGGAGTAGCTGGAACTACAGGCACCTGCCACCATACCCGGCTAACTTTTTGTGTTTTTAGTAGAGATGAGATTTCACCGTGTTGCCAGGATGGTCTCGATCTCCTGACCTTGTGATCCACCTGCCTCGGCCTCCAAACGATCATCTAGGTTTTAAGCCCCACATGCATTAGGTATTTGTCTTAATGCTCTCCCTCCCCTTTCCCCCACTCCTTTTCCTACATGTATTTATTGGAGGTTGGCTGAGTTGGAAAGTTAATATTTTTGTCTATATTTAGTTTCCAGGCTCTGAATACTAACTCAGCATAGTTTCCTGGGAATAAAATTGTCTCTTTATTGTATTACAACATGAGATTTTGATGTTTTAATTAGTAGATTTAGAAGTTAATTAACACTGGGTGTGAATAAAGCATTTTGTGAAACTAACATCAAAAGTTTCCCAAACGAAATATAATTTCCATGCAATATTTATTTAAATGTTTATTTTAGCTCCAAAAAGGTGTTGAAGATTATTCTAAGTTGAATTGTGTTTGAGATATTTTCTGCTGTATGGATATAAACAATGTCTCCACATAAATTCATCCCTGAAGATAACCCAAAGCCCCTTTTACATTATTTTCTCATATCACTTATAAAGTAACATGCAAAATTTTCAATTTCTATTATTAAAAATGGTACTAAATGATTTCACATCCATTATTATGTTTGACAGAATAAAAATATAATCACCTAATTTTTATATACATTTATACAAAACATTCCTAATTTGAATAAAAAATGCTGTACCACATTTATTATTTTGCATATCGTTCTAAAAAAAGAACCGCATCTATGTTTTGTTCTTAAAAGTTTGAAAGCTGGATCATCATTATTGTAATTTTTTTAAATTGATCATTCTGTGGGGGACACATTTCCTCATTTCCTCAACCTTGAAGGAACTGTGCTCTTGGTACCCTGCCCTCATCCTACTACAGCTGCTGCATTTACTCATTCACTTTTAACAGCAGGTGGAGAAACGTCAAGATCTATCCAAATGATCTTCCCAGGTCCATAGTTGATACTGCCTCCATTATAAAATGGAATAAACTTTGTAGAGCAGCCTACATTGATCAAGTATGAGTCGCAATTTCAGGTTCCAGTAGAACCCTTTTTATGCCCTTTCTGGAAAAAACAGGATATCTAATCGTGCAAAAGCGAAAATTGTGAGGACAGAAAGCACGTGTTCTGCAAATGGTTCCCTGGCAACGAAGGCTTAGGGCCAGAGCAGACACTCCGGGTGCTCTTCCCTCTGATTGTTCTTTCACTACATTCATAGCTGCCCCACTGTGCTCTCAGTCCCATGAGACAGACCCTATGATTGTCAGTGGCTGTATTAGTTTGCCAGGGGTGCTATAACAAAATACCACAGACTGGGTGTCTTAAACAATAAACATTTATTTTCTCGTGGTCTGGAATCCAGAAATGTAAGATTAAAGCATCAGCAGCTTCGGTTTTTCTGAGAAAACGCTCTCACCTGGTATGGCAAGGAGAGAGGCCATTTCTCTTTAAAGACCCTGTCTCCAAAACAAGTCACATTCTGATGTACTGGAGGTTAGGACCTTGACTTGTGAATCTGAGCGAGAGAACTGCAATTCAGGCTGTCACAACCACTTTATCTGCACACAAGGGAATTAAATAGGCCTGGGAATTCACATTCCCTCAGTCATAGCTCTGAATCAACGACTGGTAGGTGCACAGGTAAGACTAATCTAGCTTCTTTACATCTAATGACCAATTCAGAGTTGAGACCTATACTGTGCCCAGAAATGCATGACAGGCTTGAACAAAAGATGTCTTTCATTGGAAATTGCTTGATAACGCATCCTTGATTGACTTTCTTCTGTTATTATTGCCATTTCTCTGTAATTTCTTGGGAATATACTCTAATACACAACTTATGCACAAATTTTCATCACAAGATTCGTCTTTTGAATGCTGTTGTGGGTTGAATTGTATCCTTTAAAAAGATACGTTAAGGTCCTAACCTGCAAATATGACCTTATTTGGAAATGCAATCATTGTAGATGTAATTAAGGTAAGATGAGATAACACTATGTTAGAGTGGGCCCTAAATCCAATATGAATGGTGCCATTTCAGAGCCATGGAGGGATTTATTAATTATAAGGACTGTAAGTTGGTTGGTTGTTGCTAAGTGTCATTGTGCTGAAGAAGAAAATTGATAAGCTCAGGTTTGTCCGTTACTAACCAGGGGCGTGGTAAGAAAGATTGAAGGCCTTCAGGGCAGCATTTAAAGAAACCCATACTTTGTATAGCTAGAAGACAGATCAAAAGGAAGACTGGATGATAAACTTTACTGTAAAAGTAGTAGAAATAGAACACGAGATGAGTTAATAGCCTTGGCAAAGTTTCATGCTAAGTCAGAACCTGATAGAGATGTTGCAGAGAATTGTAGGTGGATGTGCTCAAAATTATAGAACTCCCAGATTCCTTTGAATCCCTGGGCATATAAGAGTGGCCTATTCAGTTTTGCTGGAACATAGCAGCCTTCTCTTGCTTGAAGGCCACACCAAAACCTCAACTGAGATGGATGCCTTTGACGATGATATTTGTCCTTATCAAGATCTGACTTTACTTTGTCTCCTGTCTTCTGGTTCTGTATCTAAGTCTCAGCATGGGACAACCAGGGAATGGAAAAAAATTACTTTCCAAAAGAACATCAAGACGTGATTAATTTGCAGCAAAAGGAATCAGGAGAGCATGCCAGGAAGTATATCTTGACAGCGCTGGATTGGGGTGAGAGCTGGGGATAGTGAGAGAGAAACTCGATAAAGGAACATTTGTCAACAAGGGAGCATTCTTCCATGACTGAAAACTCCCTAACAAGAGTGACTGGGAATGGTCCTAATACACTGCTTGGATGGTTACTAAAAGCTCTGTAGGGGGAAGAAAAAGGCTCACATTAAGTTAAGTAGAGATGACAGAATTGTCTTAGCAGAGTTTTGAAGAAGGGCTCAAAAGGCTCAGAGAAGTGAGCATGCTAGAATGATTCTATTGTTTAACACCAGAGAGACTACCAGCTGATTATGTTCATTGGAGGGCCAGAGAACATTCTCATCACAAAGCTGAGAAGGAATGTGCTAGTGATGGAGGGATTGGCATATTTGAGAAGCTTAGTGGTAGCTGGACCAAAGTTGACAGTAGGCAATATTGTTAGAGAACTGGACTCCCTAGTGTCAATGGAAATGATTGTATTCCAGAATATCATGGGTCAAGTGCAATATACTCAACTACTAGAGATCTATGGTGATGGCTGATATCCCAAGGTGTTTACACAGAAAAAAATACATGGATAGCCAACAAGAGCATGGTTGGCTATATATAATCAATGATGATCAAAACTGGATGAGCAATTGGAAGCCTCATGTCATCAATGCCCATGGAATATCACTTCTTGACCCAGTTTAAAAACCTGCACCAATTCTCAGACCCGCAGAAGGAAGCTGCAATGCTACAAGTATACACAACAGAGATTTCTGTGCATACAGTTTTATATATATTTTACAAATAATCCAGTTATAATTTGAATTACAACCAGGGAGTCCACTATGCATATTCTAGTCTCTTTATCTTGGATAATGATGCTTCTCGTCTTTGGAATACTCATTAGCACCTTTTCTATGTGAATGCTGTTCTGTGTTTTAAGACTTAAGGCAACCTTTCTCAATGACCTCTATTTCTCAGCAGAAATCACTTCCTCCAAACAGCTATCTTGTTCATTTAACATTTACTATATTCGGTTTTGAATGGTTGTTAAAATTTTTATATAAAGTTTTTTTTTTCAACTGTATTTGTAGATCCTTGCAAACAGGATTAATATCTTATGTCCCAGAACTTACTACAATGCTCTATGCTTAATAAACTCTTAATTGGAATTGTCCATTTCATATATTTAATTTATTCCACTTATTAAACTTAGAGTAGACCTGTTAATTATTGATTCTCAAAATGCAAATATTATTATAGCCATCCCTTTATCCTAGATTGTCAATTGGCTGAATTACTTGAAATCCTTGAGATAAACTAAAATAGACAGGAATACTTAATATAAAATGATTAACTTGTGTAGATAGATTAAACAACTTTTGTTTAGAAGCTGGAACTGTAAGCAGTCAACATCAGATGAGTCAAACGAAAATTGATAGCCATTGTAGAACTAATGAATGGTCTTGCAGTTTAAGTCCTGTCTTAACTCTGTCATCTTTCACTTTGTAATGACTAAAAAGCTCCAATTACTATCACGGGAGTCTTCAGTATGTTACCATGCCAAAATTGGGAAATGTGGCTGGCTGTTTCCTAATGGAAAATTGTTAGCTTCTTGGCTTGGGAGACATGAAGAAAATGATGTTGGGATTGCCGTTTCAGACAACAAAATTCATTACAAAACTTTGGAAATCAAGATACTGGGGAACTGCGACAGAGAAAGATCAAAAAATAGATGGCAGGGAACAGAGAAAATAGAAAGACATATATCTATATATCTATATCTGCACATACAAATATGCATATGCAATCACACAGAGATAGTTGATAAATCTCACAAGAAATAAAATTTAAAACAAAGAATCAAAGTGAATATGGTGTTAGTAAAAAAAAAAAAAAGGCTATGAATTTTTAATACTTTTTTCCCAAGGTGGTGACATTCCAGCACATACTACAAACAAAAGAGGCCATTCACTGGATGATATCATCCCTTCAAAAATATACTTATCCTCAATTTCTTGATTAAAATCAGACATTATTCTGCTTGACAGAGGTCCTTACTTCCTGTTTTCTCTCAGCATTTGCCAGTGGCTCTGAGGAGTTTGGCGTAAGAACACTCACTTAATTGTTCTGTTGTGTTGAATTTGAATACTTGGTTAAACAATAACCCACATTTCTAAATTTCCAATTTAAATAATGGTGCTTTTGTTTTCAATTTTGTCTCATTTTCGAATCCTAAGGCTATTAGAACAACACCAAGATGACAGTGTTTCTGCTGTAACTTCCGTCTGCTTCTGCTTCTCAAAGTTGTGTAGTGTAATTATTTCTATAGCAACCAGCTGAGGAAATGCCTTGCCAGCACACAGACTCAAAAGAGAAACATGCTGAGACAGGCTCAGCCATGGGGCTTCGGAGCGCCTGGAGTTTCCAGTATTAAACACTACAGCTGTAGAAGCCCATGCTGTTGCCTTCTTTCCTCATTAGTTTCTAGTATTTGTAATATTTCTGGCCCTCCCGCATCTTTGGCAATTTTTTTCTAACATCCCCCTTCTCTTTCTTCAGTGTTTTTCATAAGAACAGTCCTTTCATTTCTGTTTTATGACATATAGTCTTCTGACAATACCATGATAAGCATTGTGGTTGTTCTGAACACACAATGCATTACAAAAAGTGGAATAATAAATAATTCACTTGTTTTCCTTCAGCTTCATAAGGTATCTACTAATCTGTTTTCCTTATGGGCCAAACTCTTAGAGAAGTTTGATCAAGTGTCTTTAAAAATATAGAAACACTTTCAGAGAACTTCAAGGAACACAATAACGAATTTCTTTTCCAAAATAACTTCTCTTTCATCATAAAACATGAAAAATGGTGAAAGAACCATTTCCAAAAGAAAACCTAAACTTGTCTGATTTCAGGACTCACTTTTATCTTTAAAAAATTTTTCCTTACTGTTGTGAAAGGAAAAGAAAAGCTCACGATCCCGAATTCACTATGCCAAAAGGGAAGAGTTAAACTTGAAAGCTGAGTCATAAAAATTAATTAATTAGTTGATTAATTAAACAACCCAAATCTGCCTTTCCGTTTGTTCCTAAACTGACAGCTAATGTCTTTAAAAGGGGCATCCCTCACCCTGACGGTGTAAATTAACAGCTTATCTTCACTTCAAGGGGCACAGATGTGTAGGAAAATGACAGTGAAATGCATGGGTACTCACTGGAAGCAGCTTAATCAATTCTAGCTTTAAATTGTCACCTAATGCCATTGCTTTATTCTGTAACCTATAGATTTGCTTTGTACTGATTGATTCTGTAAAATTATAAGGTTTGTTTTTGTTAAAGATTTTTTTGTTTTTCTGACTACTTTTAGGTTTTTCCTTTTTTGAGACACAGTCTCACTCTGTCACTCAGGCTGGAGTGCAGTGGTACGGTCTCGGCTCACTGCAACTTCCATCTCCTGGGTTCAAGCGATTCTTCTGTCTCAGCCTCCCAAGTAGCTGGGATTACAGGCACCTGCCACTATGCCCAGCTAATTTTTGTATTTTTAGTAGAGACAGGGTCTCACCATGTTGGCCAGGCTGCTCTCGAACTCCTGACCTTGGCCTCCCGAAGTGCTGGGATTACAGGTGTGAGCCACTGCTCCTGGCCTTAATTTTCATTTTTATTGAAAGTTTAAAGTTATAGTTTAATTAAAAAAAACACTTCATGATTCAAGGTTTCATTACACAAACCTAGGTAAAGTTACTGGATGAATGAATTCTTTGTACACCCAATCCTGTAAACAAACCAGTAAAGGAATAGAGTAGCCTCTATATTTAAAATTCTGTCCCCAATATATGAAACTGACATAGTGCCAATACAAATTAGCTCCCTTGATGAACATTTTGATTCACACTGTACGCACCACAGTGAGCCAGGACATTTCTTTCTCAGTAAGATGTTCAGGACTCTGGCCAACAACTGGCTCAATGTTTGCATTTTCTGTGTGACGTAGCGCTTTCCTTGGTTGACTATTATGGCCCCACCCTGATGAACCAGTTGTAGCAAGCCAAGCCCCAGTTTCTGTACCCAGAAGATGTTCCACCTCTTGCTCACCAAAGCAGCCTTGGGTGTTTATGACACCTGAGGTAATGGTTCACAATCTGGATTCTTTCAAAAAGTACTCTCAGACTGATACTCCCTGTGTTTGCACATATGTCCCCCCATACTTTCAGAGAGGAGTCATGCATCCTAGAATCAGCCATGTATCCTGTCAAATGGCACAAGGTATTTCCTGGAACATTTCTTAATTGTGTTGCTCTTTTTCTTGAAATTGTGCTGAAATATAAATTCAGCACACACTTAGGAAAAAAAATCTGTCCATTGCCCATTAGAAGTTTCCGAATCTCCTCTTATTTGAAAGTGATGAACTATTTTTGGTAGATTTGTTGTTTTTTAATTTCTCAAATTTATTTCCTGAAGAAGAAATACAGTGTTTCCTAGGGTTTTGTTGTTGTTATTTTAAAAAATAATTTCTTTCATTTTTTCAGTCCAGACATGTAGAAAATGTAAAGTTTCTTTTTTCTTTGGGAGCTCTCATGTTGAAGAATTATTTGAAATATATGACTATTAGCCTAAGAAAGATGAAAATCATATAAATTATTTTTTGATCTTCAACTATTAGCAATATTTTTACAATATAATTTTAATACTTTCTTTAAATTATACATTGATATCATTGATGTAAGCAAAGTATTTTGTTATAAAATTTTCTAAATTTCTAGGAAGATAAATAAGACATGAATTTCAACCAATAGTGTCAACAATTATTTAACTACATTTTAGACTCAGAGTGGCAGAGTACTTAGAAGTGTATTGAATTTGATTACTTTCTAAAACATCTGAGATCAGAGTAAATCTTAATATCTATCTAGTTGACTTAATTTATGCTTTAATATTTTTCTGGTTGGTTTGTTTTGAAGACAGAATAAAGCATTTTGTATTATATTTTCTGTAATCAATATAACTTACATCTGGCAATTTTCTAGGGACTGTAAATTTGTTTGAAATACAAAGTAAATTGCCTGGAGAATCAGGCTTATTTATTTCCAAAGTACTTTTTAAAAATTGGAATCTAAACATTTATTTATAGTCAATTACTTTTAGTGAATAGAGGCTAAGAAAAAATGAAAAGAGGTTTAAACATAAGAACTGAAGGGGAAAAGCTAATTTGAGAAATGAAAGAATTTCAGAGACTATATTAAAGAAAATTATGAAAAATAGAGTTCAAGAATAATCAACCCTGAGAAAAGATCATAAATGGACAAAAACCAGGCATGCACCATGCCTTCTCATTGCATTCATTTCATTATAAAGACAATGAGTAAGCTGAACTGTCTCATTATTTCATCACCTAGCTTTGTCTCAACTGTCAGGTATGAAAAATTACTGGGAAGAATAAAAGTTTTCAAAAGGAAAAAACTTTTGAAAAGTATGAACACACTATGAGTGCTAACTCCAGAATAGCTGGTTTTTCAAGAATAATACAGGAAACTGTGTAATTATACAGGAAACCAAGTAATGATGTAGTAGGTAGAAGTAAAAGTGTAGTTCTGAGGTTCTCACACACTCCCAAAATGGAGAAACAAAGGGGATTCTTGTAGTTTTATGGGATTGTAGATATAGGAGCTCATGGGTGATTTTTCAGCACTAAAAGGTAGCTGTATATGGGTTCATGGTCACTGAAGTCCTCATACTTTGGCCTCTATTTGATTTTATTATAAATCCAAAATTTTGCCTTCCAGGTAGTAATTTTATGCCTCCTAATGTCAAAGGCAAGGTGGGCATCATGATCTGGCATAAAGAGCCCTTCACTCAAAGAAGGTAAAAGACCTAGATTCAAGTGGCAACTTTTTTATTTAGCAATCACTGGCTTTAGCTAAGTCCAAAATTCACTGGGCTTCAGTTTGAAATATGTACAATGGGCCAATGGTGGCTCACACTTGGAATCTCAGCACTTTGGGAGGCCAAGGGTGTGTACAGGGAGGCCAAGGGGGAAGGATCATTTGAGACCAGGAGTTCAAGACCCACATGAGCAACATAACAAGATCTCTTCTCTATAAAAAACTAAAATATATGTCTGGCATGGGTAACATGTGCTTGTGGTGAACTGTGATCCACCACTGCCCTGCAGCCTGGGCAACAGAGTGAGACACACACAGTGTGTGTGGGTATGTGTGTGTGTGTGTGTGTATATATATGTGTATGTATAATGATCATGTCACCTTCCCACAATACAATTATGAAGATGAAATAAATATACATGAAAGAGTTTTATAAGCACTAAAGTGTTAAACCAATGGAAAGTTTCACTCTTGATTGTTGTAGCAGATAGGATTTCACTTCTTTCTCTTTGATTTAAGAGACTTTGTAATTATATATTTGAGAGGAAAATGCTAAGCACTTATCAATGTCTTTGTCCTGAGAGTGGTTTTGTACTAGATCGAGAATCAAGCAGTCAGAAGACAAAGTTTCATGTGGTCAATTACATACTTTAGTGGCACAATGACCTAAATGATGGCATGTAGACAAATTTATCTATCTGTACTCAAAAATAAACATTTATAGATACATGTATTTTATTCAACTAAGAAAGTAGGTTGAAACACTCTGTTTGATATGTCTTATATAGTGAATTATTACTAAATTTTACTAGCTCTAATTAGTACATTTTTAGTGCTGCATTTTCCATATAAAATGGCCTTAAATTGAATACTGACTGTAATTAGATTTATCTTTCTGAATCAAAATTTGCTTTATTATTCTTAGAAAAATCTCTACAGTGATGTTCAGCAAAGTGCCAATGAGGCTTCTATGCAAGAATCAGAGTAGAAGGAACATATTGTCATAACTGTTGTCTCCTTGATTCAGGTCCAGTAGCAGAGTCTATTACTTCCATGTGTTTAAACGTTTTTTTCCAAATTTAATACTGCCAATTATCATTTGGCCAAAAATATTGAGAAAACATAATTTACTTCTTCCATGAACCTTGACATTGAGTGAATGTAAAATGCACACCGTGCATACACATTCACATATATTTGTCTGTATTACAGCAGAACAATACCAATTCAGTTTTGTAATTTAAATGGCCAAACCTTGTTAGAGTAGGTAAAACATTTATACTGCCGAAGAATGGATCACTTAATGTAAGAATCTTAGCGAATGAGAGTTACTTAAATCCTGAAAGTTGCCAGGGATAGTCATAGGGCCGCTGGTCTTTTCAGAGAAGTTCAAGCTTGCCTGAAAGATCTCAATACGTCGCAGAGTGTACACTGGAGGGTGGGATCTGTTGCATTTCAGTCTTAATCCGCAAAGAATCAGCTAGTCAACCATAAATAAACACAATAACATCATTACCTTGCCTCTTGCCACCTGGGCGTAATGCCCTGCAAAGTTTTATGTTTCAGAGTTTCAGAGTCGTGGGCACAAAAACACTGTTGATTGATTAGAAATAATAGCAATAGCCAGTGCATTAAAGAAACAAAGAGTGTTCATTCAGTTTTACCAGGATGGATTGAATTCCCTCCTTACTCATTTGACTTCAAGTGGCTCTGCACTGGCCTCTTGTAAAGTATTTACTCGGGAACTTATCCAAGTCAGTGAGGTATTAACAATGCTTTTATCTTTGATTCTCTTACTTAGCTTCATCCTTAATATGTTCTTAGCCCCAACAACCCTGCCACCTCCAATCAGTTTTTAAAGTTATACCCAAGTAATATTTATTGTTCCTTACAATAAGATCATTCTAAATTCCATTTTGTTCACTTTGAATTTTGTTGATGACATATTCACAACATGTTATTAAACAAGAAAGCCATTCTTCATTATTGTCATCATATCATTAGCAGCGAAGGACTTCATTTTAAGATGAAGAAAGGGGGGAAAAGAATGTTAGAATGCAGATAATGAAGCTAGAATTGATTTCACAGACATTAATCTTCCATATCTGTTGCTCAATCATGGGACTTGTGTTGAAATATGGTGCAGGTCAGTATCGGATCAGCTTTATCCAGCTCAAGCACTCCTGGCACATTTCGTTTTGGGCTACTCTAAGAGAAATACTACCAACTTTCCAATGGTGAAAAGTAAACAAGATTGCTCTCTCTGATTATTTATTATTAAAGAACTCCTTGGACATATAAGCTCATTCTAATATAGAGACACCTCATCACTCATTATCAATGTAACAAGCATTTATTAAGTGCCTATTAGGAACCAGGCACTGTGCCAGGAAATGGGACCAATAAGAAACAAAGGAATTTATAGTCTGTTGGGGATACACACATCAAACTCGTAATTACATGGACTTAACCACACAAATAACTGTATGTTCACACTAAATTTGCTAAAGAAAACTTCAGTTAATTCCTCTTAAGTCATAGTTATATGTTTATTTTTCTCTCTAATTCTGAATGGGAATGCATGGATAACAATTAATTCAAATACCTATTATATATTGAACATGACTCTAAGTGGTAGGTGGACATGTGATTTGAAGTCATAAGCAAACTAGCCTCAATTCAAATATTGTTACTTAATTCACTTTGCCTTTAGGGAAGAAAGACTAAACTTCTGTGAGTTTCAGTTCTTATCAGAAAAACGGAAATGGTAATAATTTCCAACATGATAGTTCTGAGGTTCAAAGAGGCATTAAAAAGACATCGGATGCGCTAATGAAGTTTCTAAGAATATGGAAGCATTAAATATTAATATAAATAAGGATAAGATTGATTACTCAAAAGATTGAATGAGAAAGTTAAAAATATATAATGTGTGCTGCAACTGGGCTTTCATAAATGCAAAAATTTATGGAAAAATGAAAGGACCATATTTACTGGGAACAAGATGAGCAAATGTGCACAAATGAGAGTCAAGGACATTTTGAAAATTGTAGAGAAACTGGTTCCATTAGGCTGAGGATGTATGTGAAGCTGACGGTACAGAATGGGAAGGGAAAAGACAAGTCGTCACCATTTTAGCTCTTAACTGCAAATTGAAAAGGAAAAAAGAAATTAAATATGCTGTCTGCCCATTTTTAGGTCTGTTTAGGTATTAAGGCACATGAAGAAACTTCTATTTGTACTTTAGACATTTTGTATTCTATGTTCTTAGAAATGATGGAAATAGTTACTCCCTATACCTGGAAAACATGATTTCATTTGAAAATAGGTATAGAGCTAGGACAACAGGCTCCTAATGAACATGGTGTTTGCTTAAACTGACACATTAGAAATAGGAAAGATTTTATTGTTTTGCTACACATATTTTTATGTACATTTTCAGCATTGATAGAATACATGCACACACATACATACATCTATTTTCAGGTAGAACCATAATTCTGAAATCATAATTCCCTTTATGCCAGTGCAATGAATATATGTGAAAGATATCACTATTTCAGGCAGCAAAAAAATAATGAGGCAAGATCAACTATTAGGAGAGAAAGAAGATTTTAATGCTGATTAAAACTGGAGGATATTGATTAATGCTCTCAGTAATATGTGAAAAGAAAGAAAAGCAAGGTGCCAGTCTTCATAGAAAGAATACATTATATTTTAATGGAACAATGTCTTCCTGATTTCTTAAAACAAAATGAAAGTTTTTGATTTAGATTTTGTTTTTCTCTTAAAGAAAATGTAAATGTAATATTGCATACCTATCTGCCAAGGCTTCGGGCAATTTCATTCTATTGTCTAAAATCTGAATCAAACCTTCCTTTGGAGCCATCAATGACATATATATTGGTTAGAGTTATAACCAAAAAGTGATTTGAATTAATACCTTTGGTAAATACACTATTGACTTAAGTGTAGATTCTAAGAACTCCACTGAACACAAATCTCAGATTTCAGATGAGAAGTTGTCCTCTCCCTAAGTGTAAAAAAATGGACATTCCCAAGTACTCTCTGTCTCTATATAGTTTATGTCTCTATGGACCCTCTAGAGCTTTGGGTAGGTTGCAGCCTTTTATTGGACACTCTTCTGTGACTATAAATGGACCTCCAAACTAAGCAGTAAACTGGTGGAGACTGGAGAAATCTTCAAAACCAGTCACAAAATTTCCAACTGAGCGTAATTTTAATAAGTGCTCATTATCTCAAATTTGCTACCTTTGGGGTGCTATCTAGTTGAATGTATATTTTATGGAAGGTCATAAAAATTCAGAACTAATCTTTATTTTGTTTCTGATTCTCAGTAGCCATAGTTGTTCAAAGAAGCACACCTTACTCAAAGTCCATCAATCTAGCCCAAATGGTATTTTACATTACGTTGTGATTGAGCTGGGCTTTAAAAAGTACCTGGCAGTCAACCATGACAAAAATGAGAAGATTATATAATGGGACTTCATAAAGAGTGAAGTGCTATACAAATGAAAACGGCTATGATTAGTGTTAACAAGAATGAAAGACTCACAAAAAGATCATAAAATGGCATAAAATAAACTATAGTTGCCTATCTTCATGATATTTCATAAAGAATAAGCATAAATGAAAGAAAATTAGGATTTATAATCATAAAAAGATAGGCCTTATTTATGTTTTCTAATTTTGTCATGTTATAGTTGATTATGACAAGTAGTTACATGATTTACCACTTTTGCAAAAACATCAAATGCATGAAGAATTAAGCCAATTACTTTTAGTGCTGCAATAGTCATGAGATGGTATTTATGCTGATAGTGAGTTTGTTTTTCAGATTAAGTCAGTACTAATAGAAGACTTTATTATGTGTCTGTTGCTACCCAATGGAAGTAACATACTTAACTTTTTTCCTTCTTTCAAAATTCCATTTTAACCATAGTTCACTGCTTAGATTACAGAATAATGTTTTTTAGGAATACCAGGATGAAAATAAAGATAATTTATTTTAGATAAAACTTTATGGATTTGAAACTTTTTCAGATAATAAAACTGGAGATTCCAAGTAAGACAGTGAGTGGATGTCATTTCTGAAAGAATGTTGTCGACTTCCATTATTTTGTCTAAGAAGTATTCCTCCCTGATGTTAAGAATAGCCTTATCTTCTTCTAGGTAAAACCAACCACGTGGTTCTAGTGAGGGCTTGCCATCACAGTCATCAACTCTATGTCCTCAGTGGATTGTTTTAGGTGTAGGCCACTGACTCAGGCTAGATCAATCAATACACATCCACAGGATTTTTACTTTAATTTTCTCAAACAGTGGAGAAAAACAATGCTTGCCTCATAAAGAAGCTGTGAGATGTAAGGATAAGAATGTTGGCTGTCATGTTGCTACCATGATGAGAAAAACTAGTCTGATAAATGCAGAGATAAGAGAAAGAAAAAGAAACTTCCAGCAAGATTCAAATTCCTGGTTCCAAAAGAGTCTGAGAGTCAAGTCTAAACGTGGAGTTACAAAATATACCCCAGTAATTTTCCAGTACATTTCCCCCTTTCTGACTAAATGTATTGCAATTCAGCTTCCATACTAGTAATCCTGACTAATCTGGGGAATTTATATTTAAAAATACAAATCAATAATACCACTGTGAAAGGAAAATCTTGGGGCCCCCAAATTACTAAGCTAAGGGAAAAGTCAAGCTGGGAACTGCTCAGGACAAACCTTCCTCCCATTCTATTCAAGTCATCCCTCTGCTCTCTCTCTGATTTAGATGTGTATTTTGATTGCCTCCTTTGGAAATGCTTATCAGAAACTCAAAGAATGTAACCATTTGTTTTTCTCCTACCTGTGACCTGGAAGCCTCCCTACTTTGAGTTGTCCCCACCTTTCTGGAAGGACGCAATGTACTTCTCACATACATTGATTGATGTCTCATGTCCCCTAAAATGTATAAAACCAAGCTGTGCCCTGACCACCTTGGGTACATGTTGTCAGGACCTCCTGAGACCGTGTCATGGACGTACAACCTTAACTTTGGCAAATCTAAAATGATTGAGACTTGTCTCATCATTTTTCTCGAATGACACCATGGATCCTATTTATATTAAGGAATGATTAATCAGTAAAATTGAGACATACTGGTTGTAAAGCTGCCCTTGCTTACAGGGCACTTTTCCCGGGAGAGTTGCTGAGGACACTGCATTGATTACCTTGTTAAGCTCTCTGGAACCCATCTTGAACCTATTTCTCTACCCTCTCCTTCAGTAAAGCCTACTTGCTATAGCCCAGCCCATTGTGAGAGCTCAATAAATGTCAGTAATTATCACCACCTGCCCCATCCCAGCCTTTTACATACATTGTGAAGCGTCTGGTGCCCTGTCCTCTGCTGTTGACAGCTACTACAGCTGGATTTAGTTGAATTATCTTCTGATGTCCCTACTTTGTGCCCCTGCTTTGATTGACCCAGGTAGGATGAATCATTCCTCCTCAATTTGACTTTCGCTCTTAAACACAACACTGATAATGGCGTTTCCATGGCCCCCTTTTTCATAGCCCTTTGGGGCCCACAATATGAAAGAATGCTGTAATCTCATCACAACATGGCCACAAGGGGCAGATATTAAATTTGGATGCCTTCAAAGGTCTAATCATGACTGCCTTTAATGTTATCAGTCCATTCTATTTCGGTTTTTCTTTTTCTTGAGACAGAGTCCCGCTCTGTCGCCCAGGCTGGAGTGCAGTGGTGGGATCTCGGCTCACTGCAAGCTCCGCCTCCTGGGTTCACGTGATTCTCCTGCCTCAGCCTCCGGAGTAGCTGGGACTACAGGCGCCCGCCACCACGTCCGGCTAATTTTTTGTTTTTTTAGTGGAGCCGGGGTTTCACAGTGTTAGCCAGGATGGTCTCGATCTCCTTACCTCGTGATCCTCCCCCGTCGGCCTCCCAAAGTGCTGGGATTACAGGTGTGAGCTACTGCATCTGGCCTTTTTTTTTTTTTTTTTTTTTTTAATTGAAAATATTGGCTATGCTTGTAAGAAGATGAGACACTCTTCTATCTATGATCTGTTGGCTGCAATTACCGCTTAAGGTAAAAGTACTGTTTCAAAGTCTGCACTATTTACAAGTAGACTGGAAATCCTATAAGATGAAGATTAAGCTTTTATTTTTATTTTTTGATGTTAAGTAACAACAACTTCTATTACTCAATGTAAGTTTTGTGTGTATAGTAGACTTCTTGTCTTGTTCAGTCACAGAACCCCTAGTGCCTGGAATAGCACCTATTACATGTGATTGCTAATTTTTTTTTTTTTTTTTTTTTTGAAGAGCTAACACATAGTTACCGGCCACAGTCGAATCACTTTGCTAAACAACTGAATAAATGTTGAGTATTTTGTGTGTGCACCTACAACGTGCAAAGCCCTGTGAAAAAGATCGGGTATGAATGTGAATGAGTAGTAAAGAAACAGTCTAGGAGGGGACGGATACAATATAAAAACAAGTACACTACAAAGTCAAGTAAAATGGCTTAGTATTCGAGATCCAACCAGTGTGCAGTATGCTTTTTAGAGAAGCACCACTCATTTTTATAAAGATTTGAAATTATACTGTAGAGGATTGGCTTTCCAGCTGGGTCTTAAAAATGTGAATAGGATTTTTTTTTTTTCTTTTCTTTTTCTTTTTTTTTTGAGACGGAGTCTCCCGCTGTGTCACCCAGGCTGGAGTGCAGTGGCGCCATCTCGGCTCACTGCAAGCTCCGCCTCCCAGGTTCACACCATTCTCCTGCCTCAGCCTCCGAGTAGCTGGGACTACAGGCGCCCGCCACCACGCCCGGCTACTTTTTTGTATTTTTAGTAGAGACGGGGTTTCACCATGTTAGCCAGGATGGTCTCGATCTCCTGACCTCGTGATCCACCCGCCTCGGCCTCCTAAAGTGCTGGGATTACAGGCTTGAGCCACCGCGCCCGGCCTGTGAATAGGATTTCAACAGAGAGAGCTCAAACTCAGAGAATGCCTTGCCCCAGAAATCAGTGTGAAAGTCTTCTGAGCCTCTGTAAGACCAGCAGAAATGTCTCAATAGCTGAAATAACTTTAATTTATTAAGCAATGTAAGATCTTCAAGACAAGTAGTTTAAACAATTCTAAGTGTCCCCTCCTTTGGGAAAAATGTGGTTTTTCCACCATTTTTTTTTTAAGTGAAATGAGTAATTTGAAAATACCTCTTTTGTTTTCTTCTTTTGCTAAAGAGCTCATATTTCAGTTTAAAGCATCTGCCAAGTTAAAGTTGAACTGCCTGTTTAAAAATATACAGGTATTTCAAGAACAGGAATGGTACTATCTTCCCATTACTTAGTTTCAGAGAGGATTATGCAATCCCCTGAAAATCTTTCTCCCCTAATTCCCCACTTCGGGCAAATTCTAAAGTCATGATTCATCAAACCAGAGTTAGACATCCTGAACTCTTGAAACTTCTGCAAAAGCAACTTTGTTCACAAAATGGGCTCTTCATCAGTTTTCCCAGAAACACGTTTCTTCTGTTAGTGACATTCACTATACAATAGTTCTCCTCAACGCAGTACTTATTTTTAACAAAACTCTGTCTATAGAGTTTTAAAAATTATCTCATAGTTATATTAAGTTTAGTACATTCAAGCTGCATAGAAATGTAACTTAGATGTTTCAGTTTAAAGGAAGTTTAGGAAACACTGTATTTTAAGAAGTCCATGAGGCAGCTCTGATCTGCATTTCATTTCCATATTGCAAATATCAAATACTATGAAAATATTTGCCTAACCCATCATTTCTAATCCCAGTGAGTTTTTGGTGCTCCTCCTTCACCCAACTAAACCTTTATTCTCTTTACATTTAGAACACTTTAAGCAAATTTACCTGTGTCCATAAGCAAATAAGTCTCAGCTCCAGGCAGCTGACTTCTTGTTCACCCAGATGGAAATAAAACTGCAATGTGCATATTATAAGCACCTGCCACAGCTTCTTAAAAATGCCAAACCTTAACCAGGCAACAGGATACAGTTTCAAATAGGAAAAGGTGTTTCTGATGGAGGCTAAGAATCTTTAATTCTCTGGATTGACCACTGTAAACCCATTAGCTGAATTTAAATTTCTCGGAGTTCTTCTGAATCTGGCTATTACATGTGGAATTTAGAATTGTTTCTTTTTCACATTTTGCTTATTTTTAGTCTCTCCAAAGGACTCCTGGTTATGTATCAGATTTAGGGAAAATGTTAGAATTTGCATGTTTGGCTTTGAGCTTAAAGATGATCATAGTTATGTAAAGTGTGCAGGTTATCCCCCTTCTTATGTTATATTTTTACCCTTTTTTATGGCAGTTTTGTGGCCTTCCATAATTGTATAGATATATAAAAAATACAAATACTTGAAAAGAGAATGATTTTTGTATACTAAGTAGCTACACAAGTGTCAGTTTTAATATTTCTGTACAACTACATTGCAAGACATTTTAAATTATTTGGTTATTAAAATTTGTCTTATATCCCTTGCTATCATTATGCATGTAGAAAAAAAAAAGATGTGTTGTTGCAAAATTTAAGCATTGTTACCTTCAAACTATGGTTACATCTGTTTTGCAACATTAAAGTGAAATAGGTTGCTTTGGGGCCTTGTCAAAATCCGAGATAACCAAATACTCTTGGCAAAGTCTTATTTTATTTTACTTTATTTAATTTATTTTTTTTAATTTTAGGCTAGTCAAGTGAAGCAGTGGGAGTGGAGAAGGAACAAAGAAATCTGTAACTGATTGTGTTCAATTAGTTGTAAACACCAATATACTTGGACCAGCCTAGGCAACTACTTGCAAAATTCTTTATAATAATCAATACTTCAAGACATCAAGAACAAAAATCAGTCAAAGGGTTATTCTACTGTGCATTACTGTCAAAATAGTGCAAAAAAGGTGTCTTTTCACTTCAATTGTAACCAATTCTGCATGTTCTTGGAGGTGCACATCAAGGGACTTTTTGGTGATCTTTAGATTTGTAGGTGCACTGCTACTTCACGAAAGAGACATTCTGGCCCATCCATTGCCTCCCTTAAGACTATACAAGCGTCTAGACCCAACTCTACACAGACCGGGTGGCTTAACAGAATTTTATTTCCTCACAGTTCTGGAAGCTATGAGCCCGTTATCAGGAAATTAGCAGAGTCGATTCCTTTTGAGGCCATGAGGGAAGTATGTGCCCCAGGCCTCTCTGCTTGGCTGTGGATGACTGTCTTCTCCCTATGTCTTCACATCATCTTCCCTTTGACGATTCTTGCCAGTGCTGTTTCTTAGTCTCTGCCCCTCACCATTACTCTATTTGTCCCACCAGAGGACTAGGGTTCATCTCTTTCCTCCTATCAAATCTCCAACCAGGAAAGGAAGATATGAGGAGATCCTGAGTGAAAGGAATGGCCCTCATCTCGAAGGCTAGTAACTCTTTCTCTGTACCGGTTTACCTGTTCTCCCAAATATTCTGGAAGCTTATTCCATCAACTATTCTGTTTTGTTGTTGTTGTTTGTTTGTTTTCCTGTGACTTCCCTCTTCTTTTATAGCTCCTTATGGTCTACCTGAAAACATGTTCAGACTTCCCAATGCTAACTCTCAATTATTATCTTGTTACTCTCTTTCGGTTTTCCACCATTTAGTGAAAGTGTGTATGTCTAAGAGTTGCTTACACTTAACTCCATATCCTCAGCTCCTATGGTCTTCTCAAACAATTTCTCTCCAGTGTGTTTCCAAAACCCTTTATCCTTAATACCACCACCTCTTTCTTAATTTCCAAGTACTAGAGCCATTTCTAAATGACTTCCTTTTAGAGCCTCTTTCTAAATGACCATTTTGTATCCTTTGGCAATGTTTTTCACAGCTTTCTTCCTGACACTTTCGCCTACAGTTGCTTCATCAGGATGACATTCTCTTGGCTTGCTTTCTGTCCCTCTTAATTATCTTCTTCTGTGTGTTTTTTATTTTATTAGTTGCTGCCAAATGACTCTCAAACCAACAAGCAAACAAGCACCAGCAATATATGAGTGTATCCTTTTCTAATAGTATTTACCATTATTGCCAGCAAAGGTGTTACAGAAAATTTGAGGTGATCACCAGCCTGATGGGTATATATCCATATCCGGTCATTTCTTTAAACACTATTTCCCTCACCACTGTAAATGTGAACAACTTTTGCTGTTTGTTTGGCAATGTGGATTTGCATATCTGCTGACTCGGAGGCATTTGACTGTACTCAGGTTTCATCCATTTTTGTTGTTGTTTGGGTTGCTTGCTTTACAATTTATAAGAGCTCCTGGTACAATGTAGATAGTAACACTTTGTTAGTGCATGTAAAGAAATCTGAAGTTGTTGTAAGAATCTACTGATTTTGCTTATTTTTTCCACTTGAGGATTTTTATTTGCCTATATTCAAAACACCTCTCACTTCTTTTATAATAGCAGGCTTTCAGCCACAGATTAGAGTCTCCCAACACAGAGATTATGTATATTATTCCCAGAATAGATCATCCTGAATAGTGATCTTTTGCAAGTTACTTTTAACAAAGTATAATCATATTCGACTTGTAAATGAGAAAATGAGATTTAGGATTTATCAAGTTTCTCTTTGAAAGAAAATGTCATTTTTCTATTGGATAATAATCTACTTATAATAAAGTTAACCAAAATCCACCCCAACCAATGCAAAGCAAACATTTATTGTGACTTGGTCTGGAAACCTTTCATTACAAATTTAGCTACAAGATATTTACAGAATATCTTGTAAAGTTTATAGTTTGTTTTATATATTTACTCCCATTTTAATTCTAGATCCATCCAGATCCATGTTTTTTATTTTTTAATATAGTATAAGGATCCAGCTTTTGTTTAACTATTCCAGTTTAAATAATTGTTTTAAATCACATTTTAAACCTATTGAGTTAAAATAGAAATTGAAAACAAAATTATTAAATTGAAGGATATGAATCTTTGGTTCATGTCATAAATCCATGGAGTTGTCAATGATTATGTGAAGACTTGCTGTATTTTTTGTGTTCTGATTACATAACAATTTTTGAATTATTGTATTAGAAATTATATGGTACTGGTATATCTTAGAAAGTATATAATCAAATGAACTTTCTTCTTTTTCATTAATAGACTCTAGTTTTTAGAGAAATTTTAGGTTTACAGAAAAATTGAGCAGAAAGTACAGAGAATTCTCATATACTCAATTTCCGCCTGCTCTTAGTTTCCCCTATTACTAATATCTTGGAATGTTGTGGCCCATTTGTTATATTGGTGAATACATTATTATTAGCTAATTGCCATAGTTTACATTAGGGCTTACTCTTCATGTTATACATTTCTATGCGTTTTGCCAAATGCAAACACCATTATAGTATCATACAGAATAGTTTCACTTCCCTAAAAATCTCTTTTATTTTTCTGAGACGTAGTCTCGCTCTGTTGCCCAGGCTGGAATACAGTGGCACAATCTTGGTTCACTGCAACCTCTGCCTCCTGGGTTCAAGTGATTCTCCTGCCTCAACCTCCTGAGTAGCTGGGACTTACAGGCGTGCACCACCAGGCCCAGCTAATTTTTTGTGTGTGTTTTTAGTAGACGGGGTTTCACCATGTTGGTCAGTCTGGTCTTGAACTCCTGACCTGATAATCCGCCCGCCTTGGCCTCCCAAAGTCCTGGGATTAAAGGTGTGAGCCACCATACCCAGCCCACTTCCCTAAAAATCTCTTATTTATTACTCCTCTCTGCCACCAACTCCTGGTAACCATTGATCTTTTTAATTTCTCTATAGTTTACCTTCTCCGGAATGCATCTTATTGGAAAGAAACAGACAGAGCCTTTTCATACTGGCTTCCTTTTCTTAGCGATACTCATTTATGATTCATTTCTTTTCCTCGTTTAAAAGCATTTCTTTTTATCATTGAGTAATATTCCATTATATAAATGTACTGTAGTCTATGTATTCATTTACCTCTTGAGAAATATCTCAGTTGCTTCCAATTTTTGGTAATTATGAATAAATTGCTGTAAGCATACATGTGCAGGTTTTTGTGTAAACATGATTTCCTAACTCATTTGGGTGTATATCTATGAGCACAATTGCTAGACTGCATTGTAAGACTGTGTCTCTGTTTGTAAGTAACTGCTAGACTATTTTAAAACAGCTGGAACCTAGAAAGCAGAGTTTGACCTTTTGACCTTAACACATATCTTAATTTTCCTTCTGTAAAACTTCTTGAAAATGTATTGAAGTAAAATTTGTCATCATAGTGAATGTGACAAGGTCTTATTCTCTTATTTTAGAATAATATAGAGAGGGATATGGATACTATATTCAGGGAAATAGAAAAAGACTTGTGAAATACAAAATTACTAATCCTAGCATGATCCTGATGTTGGAAGTATAATAGTTGAATCACCAAGTCATTGGCTGACTTTTCCTAAGTCACACAGTGATAGATACTAAGCCATCACTGAATCTGAGTTTTTATCTTCTCTAAGACATTCCACCCACAAAAGGAAATATAGAGAGGCAGGGAGGTAAGATCTTTTTCCCTAAGTGAAGTCCAACAAAGGCACCTCCCTTTGGCTTTCGCTACCCACGTGACTACTTCATTAACCTGAAAGAGTAAAATTTGAAAAAAATTCTGTCTTTAATTTATGTGAATAACTGAGGAATAACAATAAGGAGAATCCCAATAACTCAGTGTGTGTGTGATAATTATTTGCCATGTTAAGAGTCAAAGGGAAAAACATTTATATCACTAGTTCTCAAAATGCTTTGACCTGGGGACACATGAGAAAGACACACTAAAATAATGATTTTCACTGGCTGTGGATAGGGGTATGAGGAAGCTGAGGGGAGATTTTGGAATTTCAGTGAAATGCTGTTCTTGATCATTCAGAATATACCCTTTCTTCCATATAACAAGTAATGCTTAGATAGAGCTGAATGTAAAGGATGAGGGGACACCTTACTACGATCAGATATTTTGCAAGAGTCTTATGCACAATGAGATGTATGTGAGAGACTCCATATTTCCTCTCCTTGTTTTGTTTCGTTTCCTCTTCACTGTCAGATTCTAAACCAAATGAGTGAAAATAAACATGCTGTGAAAAACGTAACACATAGTGATTGATTTTAACTGTCTTTTTTCTTTCCTTCTCTTTCTTTATTTTCTCTGTTTGTAAAGTAAGCGGAGCCGATGAATCATCATCTTCTAGAAACAGCAAGAGTGGTGAGTCATTTCTCTGGAGTATGTGGCGTTTCACCCACAAAAAACATTTAACCCATGATTATCCCCTAACTGTTAATGATAACGTATTTTACTTGTTCTTTTATTTCCATAAATCTACTCGACATTATTATTGTGTGAAGAAAAAGATTCTGACAGATTATTCACAGCAATATACCTAGATGATTAGTGGCTTTCTTTTTGTTTTATGTTTAGGAGTTTCACTTGCCTTTAGTGTTACAGCTGGAAGTTAATTTTGGAAACACATTCTTTTCATTTTTTTTTCTTAATTCTGCTACAATTACCATGTTTATTGTTGACATTTTAGGTTTGTCTATGTATTACAAATCCAAATATATAAAATAATTCCATTCAGTTTATGGCACTGGTAATAG
Source organism: Mandrillus leucophaeus (assembly GCF_000951045.1). Classification (NCBI taxonomy): domain Eukaryota; kingdom Metazoa; phylum Chordata; class Mammalia; order Primates; family Cercopithecidae; genus Mandrillus; species Mandrillus leucophaeus. The sequence goes on along the minus strand of NW_012107753.1, from coordinate 240,231 downwards.
CAGCAACAAAACAAAATGAGACTATATATGTTTTCTAGGTTGTTATATTTTATAAAATGTAAGTGAACTTTTTTCTTCTTTCACAAGAGCGTCACTATACAGGAATGTTCCAATAGTTCCATTACCAGAGTTAGGAATACAAATGCAAATTAAAGACAAAAAGAAAACCAGATTTTGTATAAGTATCTTATTCCTTCTCACCTGATGACATAAATATGGTATTAGAAAGTTAGTCTACATTTGTCAAGATCAATGTGCAATATCAGTTAACTTGTTAGCAGATAACTAATTATTTTTCAACTTACACATATGATAGTAAAAACATATATTGACATTTTCTGAAATATTTAGATTAGATGATCGTCCTACTTCAGGATATGTTGACTTCATTGATATTGGCCTTGAGAACTTAGACTGTATTATAAAATACTGTTGATCTTTACAAAGTATTTTCATTAACTTCCTAAACTTGATGTATTTTACCAGAGATATCTATGAGAAAAAGAGGAAAAGAACAAACCACTAAATGTAGCATAAATTGAGCCATAATGCTATGAGAGTTTACACTTGTGCACTTTAATGGAAACATCATATAATATTTTGTTGGGTTTCACGAAGAATGAAAATGAGCCACTATGGAAGTTACCAGAACCAATTTTCCTTCCATCAGGTGGGAAATTTCTTATGGAATGTGTTCTGTAATAGTTGCTGCTCCAATAATCTTTTCATTTCATAGGTCTAGTTCCTCGTTTTGTTGTTCAACTAGTTTACAATGTCAAAGATCTATTCGTATCAAAATTTATGCATAACTGATCTATATTACAATTTATATATACAGTTCTATGTAACTGACTCTATTTAAAAGAATTAATGTAGATAGGCCTTTTAATGTCAATGCTTTTATTGAATGTCATAATGATCAAATTTTTGGCATTACCTTTGTTCAAAATTTTGAGCCAATCTGGAACTTTATTACTTCTATATTTCTTATAACAACAAGCTATATCTAGGAACAAAAGTCTTTTGTTTTTGAAGGCAAAAAAATATAAATAGAAAGTCATTCGGCACTGTGTAATGTTAAAATTTACAAATATTATGTTATTTCTCCATTGTCACAAGAATTCTAGTGGGTAGACAACTTAGATAATGCTCCTATATACAAAAGTAAAAACAGCTAGGCATGGTGGCTCACACCTGTAATTCCAACTCTTAGGGAGGCAGAGGCAGGAGGACAGCTTGAGCCCAGGAGTTTGAGACCTGCCTGGGCAATATAACAAGAACCCATTCTCCACTAAAAGGGAGGGAAAAAAAGACAACAAAACAAAAGTAAAAACAGGTTCAGGAAAATTCAATATGTCCCTAAAGTCACAGAATAATAAGTGGAGGTGGAATTCAAATGTAAAATTTTGTTTGTTTAGTTTTGAAGATAACATACTTTTTTTAGTCTACAACCTATTTAACTACAAAAGTGTGCCAATCAGTGGTATTAGGATTGGGGCAGATGTATACTCTGAAAATAAAAGTGCAAAATAAATATACCATCTGGAAATAAAAGTGCAAAATAAATATACCATCTGGAAATAAAAGTGCAAAATACAGAGGGGGGAAAAATCAGTCCTTCCATTTCTTTTCCTTTGTAATGCCACTTGAGTTGGTTTAGTGAGTAGTTTTGCAAGACTTGTTTCACTTTGTTTTTGGACATAGCTGAGCCACGTACTTCAAACAGAAGGCAGCCAATTACTAACTTCTGGTTGCTAGGTGTGGCTTCCTTTCAAATCCTATAAAATCAGGAGCCCAAGTCTCCACCGCTAGTGTGAAATCTTCAGAGAAGAATTTCCCCTTAGTTCTTTGCAAGAAGGTAGAGATAAAGGTAAGTCTTGGTTTTCCTTTTAGTTAGTTTTGGTTGTTTTGAAAACTTTTCTCATCACTATGTTAAATGTCTGCTTCTACAGGATTTATGGTTAGTTGCATTTAACATGATAAGTCATTCATAAATCTTTCTGTAGAATTACATTGGATATTTATATTTTAGGAATCACAAATTACAATGTTTTTGTTCTTCTTAGTTAACAAATACAAGTAAAAATATGATGTTTGCTTAATACTGGCTCATTGTATTCTTGGTAAGTTACCATGAGAAAGAAGGAAAGAATGTGCTTTTCCTTTGGTAGCCTTTAAAGAATGTGTTTTTCCTTTTCTTCCCCTTGAAATATTTCTTCCCAAGAGCTGTGTGTGTTTTACAGAGAAATCATGATGGGGGCTGCTTTTTGGGGGCAAGAACAAAAGTGATAAGAGTGAGCTGCAGGGAACTGTTTCAAAATAGTAGGACTTTCATAATTTATTTTCCTCTTTTGTAAGGAAAACGAGATAAATCAGACCTCAAAGTGATAATCATGCCCTTTGTAATAAACATTTTTAAATATATGTTATGTTTGCTCGTGCTATTTAAATTAAAAATATATGTTATGTTTGCTCGTGCTATTTAAAATAAGAAGGTCCGCTTATTACTTGTTTCATTTAAAGAGGGTGTGGTCACATTCCTTTTCTTGTAGGCTCTGTGTCATATACAGGCTTTTCAAATGCTGGCTGGAAAACCTAAGAAGAAGGGAAATACTTACTGGGTAGTGTCAGATACATTAGCCTAAGGGAATGTTAGTAAGGCCCTCTAACAGCTATTCCACTTGAGTGTTGCATGAGCTAATGGCCATAAAACTCCTTAGAAAAGCGCAAAGCAAAACTAAAGAAGAGTATTTACTGGTGTTGGATATATTTGTAAAAGTGAGATTACAAATCATGACCATATATCTGGGTATTTTTTCTTAAACATATTCCTTCAAAGATTTTTCTGTTTTTTCATTTTAAATGTTTATTAAATGTTCTGATTTCTTATGTTCACTGCTAATTAAGGATGAGATTTTTCCTGCCTCGATTACGTCTAAAAGATTGTATAAACTTTGAAAAAGCAATGTTACCCCCTTTCCACAGGAGTATTTTGGTAGCTGTGAGAGAGTGCACTTTGCAAATGACTCAAATGTGGTAAAATGTTGGTTTCATAATTCTGAAATGGCCTCTTCCCCAAAAGTGACATTACCACCCTAGCTCCAGGCTCAACCACATCTGGCACATAGTCAGCATTTAACAGATGTTGACAAAATAGTTAAGAATAATATTATTAAGGAACCAACCAGAGTTTCAGGCTTATTAAATACTTTTTCAACCAAAATGTCTGCAAAGGTTGATTTCTGAAGATGACATTAGCTCTCTCTAGGCCTATTAATTTATGACATTTAAAATAAGAGCTAAACCAGTGGAATATTTTCAATGATAAACTATAAACAGTTTTTTGAAGTCAACTATTTCCTTTTCCTTTAAAGTTGGAGAGAATTTCATCAGGAAGCTCAGAACAGATCCAATTTACACAACACCTTCCTTCATTATGTTAGTTTTCTTCATCTTCATCCACTTGAAGTAAAATTTAAGATTGGCACTTCAGAGCTGTAAATGGATCTTAGATACTAATTACTTCAACATTTTTATTTTATAAATGAAGACCCTCTGGAGAAGCTAAATGTTTTTCTTGAGGTCAGATCGCCAGATAATCAAGAACTAGTACACTTCAATTTGTATTTTATATCCTATAGTTGTGGGGAGAAAATGTTTGTTAAATTAGTGTAGATATGTTTTTAAAAATATTAGCAATGATACATGATACTCATTCAATAATACTTATTAACATCCAAAATTCCAGGCATTTTGCTAGGTATTGGAAGTACATACATAATGAATATTATTATGTTAGCACGGGCCTCATGGCCTGCTCCTGGGGAATATAAATAAACCAATGGAAAGTGATAATACAGAATGGTGGGGCTGGTGTAGGGGTGAAGTCAGGATGCTATGGGAGAGCATGGAAGGTCACCTAATCCAGGACTGAGGAACGAATGAAGGGTTTCTGAAGAACATGATGAGGTCAATGCTGATGCCTCACTTAGGAGTAGCTATTAGTTAGGCAAAGAGAACTGAATGTGGAGAAGGAACAAGTATTCCAGGCAAGAAGAACACCCTATGGAAAAGCCCGGAAGCAAAACATTAGTGAGGCTACCTTTCATAAATTGTTTTTTGTAAATCATGCCATTGTGCAGTCTTAATTGCCTTCTCTCATCAGGAAAGGTGTGGGAAGGACTTGTGAAATATATATTCGAGGAAAAACTATGCACAAGGCATGCATTTAAAAATAAACTCCCTAAGGCTGGGTGAAACTTGCCATGGTCTGCACAAGTTGACTGTTAATGAATTTGATTCTCAGGTGTGAGTTATTAAAAAGAACACTGATCATGTCGTTTTCTTTTTGGTCACTAATTTAAAAGAATAACATCCTTCCCTCCTTCCTTCCTTCCCTCCTTCCCTCCTCCCCTCCTCTCTCCTTCCTTCCTTCCTTCCCTCCCTCCCTCCCGCCTTTCTTTCTCTCTCTCTCTCTTTCTTCTTTCTTTCTTTCTTTCTTTCTTTCTTTCTTTCTTTCTTTCTTTCTTTCTTTCTTTCTTTCTTTCTTT
>NW_012107753.1:221346-235631 GCF_000951045.1 Mandrillus leucophaeus | reverse complement strand
TCTTTCTTTCTTTCTTTCTCCCTTTCTCCCTTTCTCTCTTTCTCTCTCTCTTTCTCTCTTTCTTTCTTTCGAGTCTTGCTATGTAGCCCAGGATGGAGTACACTGGCATGATCTCGGCTCACTGAAGACTCCACCTCTTCCTAGGTTCAAGTGATTCTCCTGCCTTAACCTTCTGAGTAGATGGGACTACAGGCACTCACCACCATGCCTGGCTAATTTTGGTACTTTCAGTAGAGACGGAGTTTCGCCAAGTAATCTGCCCACCTTGGCCTCCTAAATTGCTGGGATTACAGGCGTGAGCCACCATGCCCAGCCAAAATATACAACACTTTGGAATCAAAAGGGATGGACTTATGTCACCATTCTTACCAGTACTAGCAGGAAGACTGCCTGAAAATAATACTCAGTTTTCCCAGATAGAAACTGAGGATAATGATGAAAGGCTGTTATTCCAAGCAAGGGTTAGTTGTTGCTGTTACTATCATTGCAAAACTCTGATAGTTCTAGATTGTAACCAGGAAGATATAATCAACCACAAAACTCAGCTTCCTCTGTCACAAATACTAGAGGTAGCCTTTCATGAGGCTGAGAGATGAAAAAATGAAGGGGGTTCTCTTTTAGGACACATAAATATGCAAAAAATGCTACTCTTTAGAAAGTTATACATTCAAATAATAGATAAGTTGACATTGGTAGGCAATGCATATTCACAAAAAGACCATTAATTAGAAGAAATGTGAAATATTGTTAATTTCCTTATAGATTAGCCTATGTATAAATGGCTAATTTCCCTTTCATTGAGCTCATGCTAAGTACTTAAATAAACTTAGTTTTAGAGCTTATTGTTGGTTAGTTGAAATCTGTATTGAGTTAGTTAAAATCTGTAAGTTGATAGAACAGGCTCTTTAAGATCTATTGCAAGCTTTATACACTGCAAACAAAAAGACAGAAAAAAGAAAACCTTTTGTGAACTCATTGGCACAGGTAGATTTTCATGCAGAGTATAGGTATTGAGAGTCAGAATGGCTTATGGATAGAATTTGGCCAATATATATAAAAAAATGTATTTGGTATTTGTTAGATGTATTATAATTATTAGGAAGCTCAGTTAATATGTGCAGTTGGCTTTGGGCCCTTAACCAGCTGTATGTGATAAAATCTGTTTCCTTTAGAGCAATTTCTATATCCTGCCCTGATGCTCCTGTCTTTAATCTTTGCTAAGAGCCAGTGGTGAATTTGGCTGAATTCAGATTCCGTTTTTCTCTAATTGATTTCTTGAAGAAAATTCTCTATTGGCTGCTTTTCTTTCCTAGATTATGCTTTTAGTCTATCCAAATACTTCAGGCTGGAATGTAGGAACTTAAAAGATATAAATCACAAAGCTATCTCCTCTAGGGATGCTCTCTCTGTCAAATAAGTGACTTAAACCACTTATTTTTGTTATCTTGTATTGTGTAATTAGTATACCTTTTCCTAGGCTCTGTCTAGCTTTTTTTTTTTTTTTTTTTAAATGGACATTATTCAAGTATTTTTTAGAAGTAAAAAAAAAAAAACCAAAAAAACTACTATGGTAAAGTTTTTGTAAAGTTTATTTTGAAGTTATCAGAGACACCTTTAATTTTAGACTGGACTATATCTTTAGTCTTTGTTTTGCTTTCTTTTGAAGTTTTTATTTGCTATTTGAAAAGAATGGAATTAATGAACATGTTTTTATAAGTGATGGAGTAGTACTTTGCCAAATGATGAATTATAACACTTATTTTGATGATTCTTCTTTACCGAAGGCTTGGATGAGATGATGAAAATGGAAATTTAGAGTGCCTGAAGCTGCTAGAATTGCTTTTAAAGTATTGGGTGTGCCAATTAAGAAGTTGGAATATGAAACTCCATGTGGCAACCGCAATTGCATGGACTAGATTGTAATGGGAACTAAAACCTTGTGCAAAATTGCACGTTGTTACTTCACCTCAGGAAACAATTTTAAATTTATCGATTAAATTTAGGAAAGAGGCAACTTTAAATGAGTGGAAAAGGTATTGGTTCTTCTCACAGATGACAGAATAGTAATAAGAGCAATCCCATGAGAATTAAGTGGAGATGGTTTCTGCTTTGGATATTATTTTCTTCATGCATTCAGTGTTATTACTTGGAACTCCAGTTATTTTTTAGCAGGTGTAAATTGAAAGGGTTTGTCTGAACATGCTGTTGTGGAATTAGTTTATGGGTTTTATGCCTCATGAGTCATTTATCTTCATATCAAGAATTTAAAACTGCCAAGATTATCCTCTCAACCTCTCTCGCAAGCATTCATGAGAGTAGTCTCTAGAGGGGTGAAACAGAATGGTGTGGATAGACAGATCAGTGTAGACCTTGAGCAAGGCCTCTGAAAAACGTCCCCAGACTAAAAGGATCATGATGGCTTTTTATGTGTGTGTGGCCAAAACAGAGAATACATTTTTAATATACCTAAGATCTTAAAAATATATGTCTCATTAAATAAAAATATTGCGAAGTCATGATAGCAATTCAAGAAATTTCCTTTAAGATAGAGTTTGCCAAAAGAACATGCATGTTACAAATTTCACCTCTAGGCTTCCCTTTAGAACCAAAAATCCTGTATAAAGTAATCCTTTTCTGAGTTTTTTGTCTTGGGTGGAAAAATACGTAGGACTACTATTTAGACAGCTCAAATAGGATGAAATGTGAAGACAGCAATTATTTCAATGCTGAATAATTTTATACCAAGAAATAGAAAAGGAAACTAAATTATTCAGGGAGAAATATCACCTGGATATCTTTTTACAGATAAAATTTTAAATCTGAATTTACTTGTACAGGTTGTCACAGATTATTTTACCTTATAAATGTAATCATTGTCTGGGAGCGGTGGCTCACACCTGTAAATCTAGTACTTTGGGAGGCCAAGGTGGGCGGATCACCTGAGGTCAGGAGTTCAAGACCAGCCTGGCCAACATAGTGAAAACCTGTCTCTACTAAAAATACAAAAATTAGCTGGGTGTGGTGGCCAGTGCCTGTAATCCCAGCTACTCAGGAGGCTGAGGCAGGAGAATCACTTGACCCCAGGAGATGGAGGTTGCAGTCCTATCACTGCACTCCAGCCTGGGCGACGGAGCAAGACTCTATCTCAAAAACAAAAACAAAAACAAAAGCAATCATTAAGCTTTTCATCTAGCCATTACTTTTGGACAGGCTCTCATTAATTCTACATAGATGGTCTAATGGTCTACTAAATAGTGTTCTAATCCTCCATCTTGTCTATCTCTTAGCCATTCTCCATGATACAGGATGAATGGTCTTTCTGAAACATAAATGAAACCATGCTGCTTTAAAAAAACACACAAAAAGAAACCCTTTTTGTGGACACATTTAAACTTCTTGTTTCAGTTTCTGCCAACATTTCTTGCTCCAGCAAACTTTCTTCAGCTTCCCAAATATGACAAGCTTCTTGTTTGTGCTCTTTAACTTTTCTGCCAGGTTAATTTTGACTCTTTTCAAGAGAGGCTTGGGTCAGCCAGGGCCTACTCTAAGAAGTTGCTTTAGCCTTTATGTTTTCCTGTGGAGAACACACACTAGTTTTAAGTCCTGAGGGTACATAAGATGATTTTTCAATGTTTTTGTACTCTCAGTGCTTGGCATATGGTGGATGGTCTATAAATTTAGAACAATGTAGGGAACCACAAAGTCCTCTCTTCAGCCTGTGTGCTTACTTGTAGTAGTTGTCTGATCCCTGAAGTTTAGAATTGAATATGCCAAGAAAGAGTTCAGTTTCAGAGAGGAGGGTATGGCTTCATTTTAAGGATAAAACCTTCCTTTAAAAAAAAAAATAAAGTTACGTCTTACATTTTGTTATGCTCCTAAATGTAGTTAAGCCTGGAAAGTAAGAGCAAGGCTACTCTCTAATGCTGCCTCTTATGTACGTAAGAGGTGAGGAAGGAGAGGTTGTGTATGGTGCATTTGTTTTGTAAAAGCATCTACCTGTTTTCTTTCCAGACACTTTTTCAAAAATGGCAATGGTATCAGAATTCCTCAAGCAGGCCTGGTTTATTGAAAATGAAGAGCAGGAATATGTTGTAAGTAGAGTGATAATAAAATGATGATTGCAATATTGAAATAAAAACGAATATAAGTAAATGGCCATTAATTTATTTCTCTCTCATTCTTAGCAAACTGTGAAATCATCCAAAGGTGGTCCTGGATCAGCAGTGAGCCCCTATCCTACCTTCAATCCATCCTCGGATGTCGCTGCCTTGCACAAGGCCATAATGGTTAAAGGTAATGTGTTTCCTGAAAACAGTTCCCTCCCGGACGTTTCAGAATGGCTATTTGAATGACTGCCAAAAAACAGACATGTGCAATGGGAAGAATCTGTTTCATTTTGAAGATAAAAAATTTCTTTGCCAAATGAAGATATAATTATTTACTTAACACTGAGGAAATTGTGTTCAAATCCGTGGAATCTCTACTGTTACAGCAGATATTACTAGCTCATTTCTAGCGGAAACTCCATGCTGAAATTAAAACCTCTGTTCACATATAGAGTTGGAACTAGGATCAAACACTGCAACACTGAGGGCCAGGAAAAGTTAATTGTCTCTTCCTTTCTCACTCAAATGAATGAAATGTCATTCTCCCAATTGCTTCCCTGATATATAGTATAACATTGATTTTCTATGCTGATAAATAATTTATACCTCTTAATTTGTTAAGAAGTTCATTTGGAACATCTCGATAATGAATTCTTTTATGTCAACTGATGATGAAGAAAATTGATGTTAAAGGCTGTCGGCCCTTTATTTCCAGGTGTGGATGAAGCAACCATCATTGACATTCTAACTAAGCGAAACAATGCACAGCGTCAACAGATCAAAGCAGCATATCTCCAGGAAACAGGAAAGGTGAGTTAGAGTGGTAAAGTTAGATATTTACTTTCAGCATATTTATACTTAACCATGGATTCGGAAGCACAGTTATCTAGTTCTTTAAGTTTCTAACCACTGTTTTCTCATTATATCTATGATTGGGATTGCAGTGTTTATCCACTTTGTTGCAATTGAATCCATTTTATCAAATTTCCTATTTTTATACATTAGTCATCTTGGTGTATATTCTTTGCAGATGTGGTGCTTTGGGGTCAAATTTTTAATTTGAACATAAACACCAAGATCGCTGTTGTCAATAAAGAATATGGTCTGATTGAAATGTACTAATATTTAAACTGAGCTGTTCAATGCCTAAAGTTTATATATAATTCCACTTTAAAAATAAACCTTATGTCTTTTATACCAAATATGAGTTTTTTAAAGCAACAAAATTAGAAAACTATATAATTTCAATATCTGATTATACTGCTCATTTGAGAAGTACAAACCTCAAAGATTGGAAACATGAATATATTATTTTAAAAGTAATTTTACTTCTGTTTTCTGTTAGCACACAGTCCGCTTTGTGATTTCTCCCCTGTATAAAAGACTACTAACCTATCCTTTAAGAAGTTATCGATGAATTCAGTAAATTTTATTCTAATCCCTCTAGATCTAAAAGAATAAGATAATGTTTCAAAATATTTGGTACACGTTGTATGTGAAGGAAAGAAGCTCTAAAAGATGGTTGGGTTTAGGGATGAGTTGTATGATGACTTAAAGTCAGGTAATACCACATTTTTTAACCTAGCACGTTACTTATTTGAAGCCCTGATTCTAATCTTTTTTTTTTTTTTTGTAGCCCCTGGATGAAACACTGAAGAAAGCCCTTATGGGTCACCTTGAGGAGGTTGTTTTAGCTCTGCTAAAAACTCCAGCGCAATTTGATGCTGATGAACTTCGGGCTGCCATGAAGGTAAATCACCCAATTTAAGCAAACTCCTTTCCTCAAGAGCATGTATTGGGCAAGTCACTTATGCTTATGTTCTTTTCAAAATCTAGTACAGTGCCCATCAATCAGTGGGAGGTTGAAGGATAAATAAATTAATAACTCAATGAATTAATATATACATGAAAACGTAAATGTTGGCACTAACACCTTCCACGTCATGTCCCTTTTTGAGTCATATATTTGCATTTTTATTTTTACCCAAAATATTGATGATAAACTTGTTTTGTTTTAGGGCAATGTAATAGAGCTTATTGTAATTATTAAATATTGTGGGTGAAATTTACTAAATGACAGAGTCAAACAAATTTTGGAACACCAAAAACTAGTTGATCCTCTTGAATGAAGATTTTTTTCTACATTTCTCCTTTTCTTCTCTTCAAATTTAGGGCCTTGGAACTGATGAAGACACTCTGATTGAGATTTTGGCATCAAGAACTAACAAAGAAATCAGAGACATTAACAGGGTCTACAGAGAGGGTAAGTTGTAATGTCCAACAGTCCAAGTGCCTTAGTTGAAAAGGAAATCTGATATACTTTCTTAAAATTGAATGTGTATGTTAATTATGGCAGCTTTGGAATCTCTACATATCAAAATGTTTCTTTATTGTTTGGCACATGTCTATTAAATGCTGTTACCAGGCAACGCTTGTGTTGCTAAGTTGTTGACAACGGAGATGGTGTCCCAATCCCCAACAAGCTTGCGTTTTAATATAAAATTTTCCTCTAGGATAAATGGCCACAAACAATTATAATGGAAACCTCAATTGAGAGCACCGAATTTTTAAAAATTTCTGAAAAACATTTTTCTATTATTCTGGAATGTGTTTTATAAAAATGTCCCAATGTCATTTATTTTGAAAAGAATACATAATAACAAAAAAAATCTTCTAACAAAATGCTCTTCATTTGTCCTTGAAAAAGTAAAGAATTAGGTGCTTATAATTCTCTGTTGGAAACCTTAACTTTATCGTTATGAACATAAGCAACTCACTCTTTATCTCCAGTTAAATTCACAGAATAAAAGACTAGTCTTAGCTTATTTTGTCTCTTCAGTGAAGCATCTCATTTAAATGATGTGCTCAACACTAAAAAGAGGGTAATTGCAAATCTGTTACCATTTTCCTTTTCTCATTTCCCTGAGCTGCTGGCTTTTTTGCTTTCCCAACCCAATATGTGGCACATGGAAGATCTTTCTGCTTGCTTCTCATACCAAGCATGGAGAATACAATAGCTTTTGCATGTCGTTTTCAGAGGAATTTAATAAAATAATAAAAATAAAGAAGCTTTTAAACCTCATTTTCTGCAATTCTTATTTAATTACCAATGTTTATGTTAGATCCATGTATCAGTGATAATAATAATAATAATTTTCTGTTTAATAAAACAGAGTTTATAAAAATAAGTGGTTTTTTTTTTATTATGCCATGATACAGGCCAGTGATAGCTTATTAAATTGCTCAGTTTCAAGTTGTTTTAGTCTGTTTGTTGCTATAAAGGAATATCTGAGACCAAGTAATGTATAAAGAAAGGAAATACTGTAAAGAAGTATGGGACCGGTGTCTGCTTCTGATGAGGGCCTCATACTACTTCTACTCATGGGAGAAAGCAGACAGAAGCAGATTATGTGCAGAGAGGGAGAGAGAGAAAAGGAGGTGCCAGGCTCTTTTAAACAGCCAGTTCTTAGAGAAACTATAAATGAGAAATCACTCACACCGAGCCATTCATGAGGGATCTGCCCCCATTATCCAAACGTCTCCCAACAGGCCCCACCTTCAACAATGGAGAATAAAGTGCAACATGAGCCTTGGCAGGGCCAAACAAACAATATCAAAACCATAGCACTAGTCAATTACAAATTCAATTTATTTTTCCTATTACAATATAATTTTATGTAGTTAAGCAGAAGTGTTTACACACACATAAATCATCAAACTGCGTTACTTATAAGACATTTATAGTTTTTAAAGTAAATAATTTGTATTCAAGCAAGTACCTCATTTTGTTCTTTTAAACAATTATTTTATTCATTCTATTGCTTAAATTCTGCCATGTTGTATTTCAGAATTAATTACTAATGTATACCTATACAATTTATTCTTAACAAAAGCTTTATGACTGTGAATTTTCAATCACAGTATTATCTAAATTGCTCCTATTGCTTCATATGAAATAAATTCAATGATCCAAAAATTTATCTGCTTTAATTTTTCTCTTCTTATTTAAAAATGATAATATTTTGAAACGTGTTCCATAAGTCATTGAACACTATGGCACTGTGAATTTTCAACCAACTTAGAGATGTCAGACATTCTTCTTATTATTCATCACTGGTTTACTATAAAATCTATTTTTCTCTTTTCTCAGAACTGAAGAGAGATCTGGCCAAAGACATAACCTCAGACACATCTGGAGATTTTCGGAACGCTTTGCTTTCTCTTGCTAAGGTACAACTCAGATACTTTAGGAAATGCCTCTTGTTTTATAAAGACTAATTTCTTAGTCCATTTTGTGTTCCTATAAAGGAATATCTGAGGCTAGGTAATTTTTAAAGATAAAAAGGTTTATTTGGCTCAGGATTCTGATGGCTAACAAGTTCAAGATTGGGCATCTGTGTCTGGTGAGAGCCTCAGGCTGCTTCCACTCCTGACAGAAGAGGAAAGGGAGCTGGTGTGTGCAGAGACCACATGGCAAGAAAGGAAGCAAGAGAGAGAATGGGGAGGTACCAGCCTGTTTAACAACCAGCTCTTGTGGTTCTCATGAGCAAGAACTTATTCCCAGAGATGGCATTAATCTCTTCGTGAGAGATCAGCCCCAGGACCCAACTACCTCCCTCTAGGCCCCACCTTTAACACTGGGGATCAAATTTCAACATGAGGTTTGGAGGGGAAGAACATCTAAAATCATCGCAAGTAAAATCTTGGATCTGAACTCCATTTAGAAATGAGTAATAGAATATCTTTTTCTCAAAAAATATTATTTATCTGAGGTTAAGAGAATTAAGTAAATCATGCAATTACATGCTAGAGAAGAACTTACAATAGAATGGGGTTTCTTTCAGGGTGACCGATCTGAGGACTTTGGTGTGAATGAAGACTTGGCTGATTCAGATGCCAGGGTAAGGAAGTGCTTACAAAATACTGCTGCAGTCCATCTTCCTACCTTAGGTGGGGCTACCACATGATGCCCTGTGAAAGCAAATCTAAGATCTCCTGAGAGACCAATGGCTTTTTAACGTTCATTTCCTGAATGAGGCATGACTTTCTGTAGCCCAAAAGAGAAAAAATGTAGTCTTTGTAAGTTTTCAATATCTCTCATTATTCATAAAACCAGAGAGAACTAAAGAAGGACAATACAAATTTGATTTGTCATTCACAAGAACTGTTTGTTAAAAAAAACTCTGACCTTTCATTGAACTAGGTATAATAAAGGGAAGTGTAATTTTTTTATTATGTGAATGGAAAGAGTAAGCATACTTAACATTATTTTTAACAGAGAACTTTGGAATGGTTTATAGATGTTGATTTATATTGTTAAAATATTACTGCAATGATAAGAGTATAGGATAAATTATAATAATATATACTTTCTAACATATTGTTTTATATAGTTTCAGTGACATTGCTGGTTATTTATATGCAAAACCACTGGCAATGTAAGAAAAATCATACCATTTTAAAGTCTGGAATTTCCATTTAAAACAGACAACTAATGTTTGCATTATGCCTTCTCATGGAACAGTATTCTCTAGAGAATTCATTACAATGCTTCACTAAGGATAGAGATTTCTTTGTGTACCTCCATCCACTTCTGCTATACCAGTACATTATCATGCACATAATTGGCACTCATGAACTTTTTGTTCAATAAATGCATACATATCAGATCAATTTGCTTGAAAAGTGCAAAATAACTTTTTACATACATTGGAGGTTTTATCATTTCAATAGAAATTGTTCAAGCATATTAAAGAACAAGAGTTAGCATTTGAATAATTGCCCATAATAAAAAATTCTTATTTGCTTTTGACATTTCTGAGTTTGCTTTCCATTTTAAGACTATCAGGGTTCTTAATATATATTTATGGAGGCTACATGGATTAGTGTGACCCAAGAGAATGATGGTAGTTAACATTTCAAAGTTAATAGAGACTGCTTGTGACAAATAGGGCAGGGATCATATTTTTCATATATAATAGAAAAAAAATCTGTAATTTAGTAAGGTTGAAATATTTGTCTAAGATTATATGGCTTTGAAATTGCAGAGTCAGAATTTGAATCCAGAAATTCTAACATCAAAATGCAAGGTCCAGGTTATGGTTGAATTATTGATTTATAAGTAACAGTTGCTGATAATTACTTTGAACAACAGAGTAAAAAATCTTTTTAGAGATCCCCGTGGAGTTGTCTTGCTATAGAGCATAATCTTGAAGCAATTTAGTTCAGCAAACATTTATTCTGCAAACATATATTCAGTCTCTAGTGTTTACAAGGCACCTTGAGAGAAACTGTGGGAGATATTTGACAAACAAAATAAGGTCCCTATCTTTAAAGAACTTGCAATCTTATTGTTGACTACTCTGATTGTATTGGGCACAAAGCGACTGCCTAGATAATCTTTGACAAGGTCTAACATTATTGTGCAGATATCACTTCAGCAGATAGTGAAGTGTTTACTTTTATGTTTCTTGACAGGCCTTGTATGAAGCGGGAGAAAGGAGAAAGGGGACAGATGTAAACGTGTTCAATACCATCCTTACCACCAGAAGCTATCCACATCTTCGCAGAGGTAACAATAAATTTTTTTTTCTGGAATCTGTTTATGGAAGATGCAATTTTCTTCTTTGAGAACAAATAAGAGAAAGTAAAAACAGAACCCTTTATCAATATCTCTCCTGTATCAAACAGATATAGCGTTCCTGACTCATTATTTGTCCATTTGTCCAATTTTGTACAGCCACTACTTTATAATATTTAATACATTTTGTGACTTGGGCATGTGGAACATCATTTTGTTATTTTCACTGCTTTTATTCCCCTGAAACATTTGGAATATATGTGGGAAAAGACGTGCATAACAGAACAAATGAAATTAGTATGAAGAAAAACAAACCAAAACAAAACAAACCCTTAGAGCTAAGTGAAGAAAGAAATATGTAGGTGCTTTGGAAAAACAACAAGACAAAACTCAGAAAAAGGCCTGGCCTTTGAGTGCAAGATTTAGCTCTTAGCCTCTTGGAAGCCAAGGCAATGGAAAAGTCATGATGATTACCAAAGTTCATCATCTTATAATGGTATACTGATTTCTACTGTTAAATGTAAGAGAAATTTAGTGCACAGGTCTTTATATAAGGGAAGATCCATTTGCTGTGGTTCTTAGAACTGCTGTAGGAAGTGTTACAGTTGTCAATCACATGCCATTTCTAATAACTGTCAACGCTTGCAAACACTTCCCCAAAATATACAGGAATACCAAAATGGCCATGTGAGTTACATTCCTAGGAGAGGATTAAGTATTCATGTTATGATTAATTGTGTATATTGCTTTAAAAGGTGTAGCCAAAGTTGTTATTCTAAAAAATTCTTTGAGTCAGTGGCCTTGACTTTGCTAAAGTTTTCTAAAGAAAAGGATGTTTTGTACGTATCTTAGTTTAAATTTAATATTCAGTGTTTCAGAAATACACCAAGTACAGTAAGCATGACATGAACAAAGTTCTGGACCTGGAGTTGAAAGGTGACATTGAGAAATGCCTCACAGCTATCGGTATGTAGTCCTGCAACTGAAAGAGTTTTCTAACTAGAAATTGTATTTTCAGTGCTATCCTATACTTAACAACAACAACAGCAACAAAACCAATAAAAGAAAAAAACAACCAGAAGTAGTGCATCTGTTTCAACTGAAGCAACATAAAAGATTGGCAAAGTACTATAACCTTAATAACAACAGATATTATTCCCCTTTTCGAAAATATGGAGAGAGAGACTATACTTACTGAGCACCTACTTATATCAAGCAATGTACCAGGCTGGGCACACACCACAGAGGCAATTCAGAATGGTCATTGAGAGCACGGGATCTGGAAACAGATAAATGTAACTTCAAGTCCTGGTCTACTGCTTGTTAATTGTACAATCTTGGGCACGTCCAGGAAAGTCTGGTTCAGTGGGTCTGAGTTGGCTTCTAAAAATCAGTACTTTTTAAAGATTTCCCAGGTTATTCAGAAAGTAATCAGGGTTGGAGAACCTACGTTCTTAAACAGTGTTTCTCACACGTGACTACGCACTTGAATCCCCTGGAAAGCTTGTTCAAATGCAGATTCTGATTCCCCAGGTCTGGGGCGGAGGTTAGATTCTGCTTTTCTGACAAGTTCCCCATTGATGCCAATGCTGTTGGTCCATAGATCCCAACAAGATGAAGAGCACTATGAATTGACATGTGCTAATATTATTTGGGTTCTGCTTTATATTTAAGCCCATCCTATCCCAGAGTGTTTTATTTATTCATTCATTTATTTTTACTTATTTGTTTGTGCAACTCTTATTTTAGATGCAGAGGTGCATGTGCAGGTTTGTTCCATGCGTGTACTGCACTCAGGTAGTGAGCATAGTACCCAATAAGTAGTTTTTTGACCCATGCACCCTCTCTCCCTGCCCTCTCTCATAGTCTGCAGTGTCTGTTGTTCACAGAATGTTCTTTTTAAATGTTCTTATAGTAACATAAAGTACTTATACAGCCTCGAACACCTAGCAGTTTCTCCATTTCCAAGGAGAATATATGCAGAATAGCACTAACTACTGAAATTGCTGTTGAAATGTATTTAAGGTAATAAAAAATTGGTCATCAGGGGAGAGAATATTCAAAACCACCATCTAGAGTGTCACAAATATCTTCTCATAAGTTAACTGCCCTATACTGGGAGATGACAGGTGAAGAATGGTGATGAGGGATAGAATCCTGTTGGCAAAATTCTACATTTCCTGTTTCTTTCATATGCATATTTCATTTTTTTCATGGTAAATACATCAACTAAAATTTTCTCCTCTTACAGTGAAGTGTGCCACAAGCAAACCAGCTTTCTTTGCAGAGAAACTTCATCAGGCCATGAAAGTACGTACCATTCTACTTATATGCCCTGCTTAGAGGAAGAATTATTTGTAAAAAGAACAGAAAACCTCATATTGTTTGAAAATCACACATTTAATATCTTCCCATTAGAGAGAATCATTGTTCTATTCAATGGAAGAGGTAATACACTACCTTCTTAGAATAAACTTCTGTTAGATTTAGTCCCTTTTGTTTACAGGTGAGATTGTAAAGTGAGCCTGGTAAGTGATTTATAGCTCACTTGTGATTTGCTTAAAACCTGTGTGGCCACTGGAAAGGTGATATACTTTCTTTTTTAATGCATAATTTTAGTGGCCTACTTCCTCTATGGTTGTGAGTTTTATAATCTCCCACTTTATGAGTCTGAATTGTCGTTTTTATTACTCTGTCTTTCATGCCACAGATTAATAGTTGACTCTTTTGAAATGTCATTCTATGATTAAGGATGTAGAAAGATGTATTTGAGATCAGCTATGTCACTTTTACTTTACTCTCTGACACGCATGGCATTATACAAGGTGCCATTTCTGTACTGATAGTTTGAGCCCATAAATGAAGAGTATGAAGTTATCTTCGTTTTTTCTTTGCAGCTCCAAAATAAAGAGGTTTTCAGAGAAAGAGAAAGAGAGAAAGATCTAATTGTTTGAATAATATGAAGGAGCATCTATGAAATGATAGACGTGCTAGGTACTGCTCTGTAGTGGTTAGCATAGTTGCTGCCCCTTTCTGTGATACTCTAGTGTGATATTTCGTTGGGTAATGATGAACACCTGGTGCCATGGAAGAGCAAAGTGGGACATATACTCCAGACTCTGGAAATTCATGTAGCATTGCTGTCAGCTAAACTAAGACCTGAAGTTTGAATAGAAATGAGCCAGATGAGGGCAAGAGTGGAAGAGATGGGGGATAAAGCAAGGGTGATCCAAGAGGAGGAAGTAACCCACACACAGGCTTTAACAGAACCTTTTCAAGACAGTAAGTATAGAGTGAAGGTGCACAGTGGAAGAGATGGTAGAATTAGGCAGGATATTGTAAGTCTTGAAAAGAATTAGGCAGGATATCGTAAGCCCTGATTAGTTTCTATCCTAAGAGCAACAGAAGATCACTGATAGTATTTTAAATAGATAGACTAGACTATTAGATTTCCAGTTTAGAAGTTCCCTTTATTTGTAATTACTGAATAGTGTAGAGACTGGATGGTGAGAGATGAGTTAGGAAGTTGACAGCTCTCTATACCTACCGCTAATGTAGAGGATTGTTTATTTTCATTTCATTACCATTTGTGTAAGGGG
>NW_012107753.1:217981-220416 GCF_000951045.1 Mandrillus leucophaeus | reverse complement strand
TGAAGGCTATTGCTTTTTAATGAAATGATAAAAAAATGTCAGTTATCTGTTGTACATATTGTTTAATTAAATGAATGGTAATGTATAATCTCATCTACAGCTAAGTCTAAAAATAATTCTTTTATAATTAAAAAAATTAGAGTAATTATGGTTTCGAGTAACATATTTTACTTTTGAATCAACAGGATGAAACCAAGGGAGATTATGAAAAAATCCTGGTGGCTCTTTGTGGAGGAAACTAAACATTCCCTTGATGGTCTCAAGCTATGATCAGAAGACTTTAATTATATATTTTCATCCTATAAGCTTAAATAGGAAAGTTTCTTCAACAGGATTACAGTGTAGCTACTTATATGCTGAAAAATATAGTCTATAAATCATTTTTATATTGTAACTCTGTATAATAGAGACAAGTTCCTTTTTTAAAAATGTTTACCCCAAACCATAAAACCCTATACAAGTTGTTCTAGTAACAATACATGAAAAAGATGTCTATGTAGCTGAAAATAAAATGACATTACAAGACAATTGGTGTGTCATTGACTCTTGTATTTTGATTTTTTTATGTGTAATTCAGTGGTTTAATTTGACATTAAGTGATAGGAGCCTGAATCCTAGGTTATAATTATTTAATGAAATAGAGTTCACATTCTGAATTGAATAAAATAGTTATAGATTTTGACTAGGGACACTACATTTTATCATCTGTGTACAGACTATTGAGATGGTGTCCCTGTATAATAAATTTATTGCACTAGCATTATAACAATTTGGTATATTCTATATTTCATTAACTAGTATAAAGATGAAATGGCAATATTTGTAAAAAGTTGTCATGTTTGTTTCATGGTAAGTTTACATTTATTTTTTCTAAGAAACTGCCAAATTGTTTTCCTGAGTGGTAATACTATTCCACTTTACCACCATAAATCTAACATTGGTTCAGTTTCTCCACATCCTTGTCAGCATTTGAAGTTGTCACTATTTTGTATTTTTAGCATTGCTATTTATTGATTTATTTGAGACAGAGCCTCGCTTTGTTGCCCAGACTGGAGTGCACTGGTGTGATCTCGGCTCACTGCAACCTCCATCTCCCAGGTTCAAGTGATTCTCCTGCCTCAGCCTCCCGAGTAGCTGGGATTACAGGCATCCACCACCGCACCCAGTTTTTCGTATTTTTAGTAGAGATGGAGTTTCGCCATGTTGGTCAGGCTGGCCTTAACTCCTGACCTCAGGAGATCCACCCGCCCCGGCCTCCCAAAGTGCTGGGATTACAAGCATGAGCCACTGTGCCCAGTGCTTTTTTTAAAATTTATTGTCGAATTTTGAAAATTCTTTATACATTCTGGATATTAGTCCATCAGATATATGGTTTGCAAATATTCTGTGGTAGTCTATAGCTTTTCTTTTCATCCTCTTAGCAGGTTCTTTTACAGTGTAAAAATTTTCAATTTTAATGAGATCCAATTTATTATTTCTTTTCCTTTTATAGTTGTACTTTTGATGTCATGTCTACAAGTTCTTTAACCCTTGGCTTTAATAATTCATGTTTTTGCTAAAACATTTATGGTTTTACATTTTACATGTAAATTTGTGATCCATTTTGAGTTGATTTTTGTATAAAGGGAGAGACTTAGGTCTGGTTCTTTTTTGGTTGGCGTCGTTATAAATGTCCAATTGCACCTGTACCATTTGTTGTTGGTTGAAAAGGGTATCCTTTGTTAATCTGCTTTTGCACTGTCATCAAAAACAATTGGATATATTTGTGTTGGTCTTTCTTTAATTTTTGATATTTATGTTTAATGAAAATATAAGACCTTGCAATTTCTCATTCTCTAAGAATAGATTATAGATATCAATTTAGTTACGCTGTTTATTTCAAGGAGAGCATCAGCTATGGTACGAGCTCTTTTTTAAAAAGACAATAGGAAGAGTTACTTTCCCGTGAGCATCTTCTTACCAGGTAGAGCTGGATAAAGGTGGTAACAACTTATTCATCCTCAAAAGACTTGGGTTGCGGGAGGCGGCGCTTCCAGTGAGCTGAGATCGAGTCACTGAACTCCACTCTGGGCAACAGAGAAGATTCCGTCTCAAAAAAAAAAAAAAGAAAAAAAGCCTTGGGTTGGCCATGGGATATTCTGATCACCCTGAGATGCAATCAGAGTTAACCCTCCTTCACCTGCTTGTAGCTTGTCTTGATCATTGACCTTAACTTTCTGCTACACACACCTATCCTGTGCATCATGTGTTATAGTCACGATTACTTGGTGCACAGCATACTGGCAAATGGGTTGACAGATGTGCTACCTCTTTTGGCCCTGGATTCTATTATATATCATATTGCCTTTTTATGCTTGATTTGGAAGAAGTACCTATGTGGTAAATCGGAGAGAACCTGGAGCTGTTATATCAAGGCAGGATGAAGTTATCAAGAT
>NW_012107753.1:214840-216901 GCF_000951045.1 Mandrillus leucophaeus | reverse complement strand
CTTCCGAAAGTGCTAAACTTACTTACTTTATCAAAACTACTTGGAAGGCTCCTGAATAAATTCTAGACATGGTGATAGGTAAGTGGATACACAAATGAATAGTAGAGCCACCTCAGTAAGTAGCAGTAAAAAGCAAAATTTTGGACAATAAAAATATATAGCTTTCCATAATCCATGGGAAAAAATGGTAAGGTAAATTTCACTAAGATTAAAAACTTCTTTGCAAATACACTATTATGAAATTAAAAATGTAAACTACAGACTTGGAGAAAATTTTTGCAAGACAAATATCTGATAGAGAACTGATATACAAAAACATAAAAAAACCTCTAAAGACTGAACAGTTAAAAAAAAAAGTTAAAAAATTTAAAAAATAAGCAAAAGATGTGAACAGGTAACTCACTAAAGAAGATATAAAGATGGTAAATAAGCATATGAAAATATGTTCAATGTCATATACCATTAGAGAATTGCAAATTAAAACAATGAGACACCACTACACTGCTATTAGAATGACTAAAATCCATTCCACATCAAGCAACAGAAACTCTCCTTCATTCCTGGTGTGAATGCAAAATGGCACAGCCACTTTGGAAGACAATTTGGCATTTTTTTTTTTTTTTTTTTTACAAAGCTAAACATAGTCTTACATCATCCAGCAATCATACTCCTAGGTATTTATGCAAACAAGTTGAAAATTTATGTCCACAAGCAAGAAACCTGCACACAAATGATTATAGCAGGGTTACTCGTCATTTCCAAAACTTAGAAGCAACCAAGATGTCTTTCAAAAGGTGAGTGAATGAACAAACTGGGTACATTCAAACAGTAGAATACTATTCAATAATAAAAGGAAATGAGCCATTAAGCAGAACACACGGAAGAATCTTAAACACATACCGCTGAGTGAAAGAGGCCAGTTTGAAAGTCTACATACTACATGATTCCAACTATATAAATACTGAAAATACTGAAAAAGACAAAACTGTGGAGACAGTAACAAGATCAATGATTTCCAGGGGTTAGGTTAAGGAAGGGTGGGATAAATAGGTGGAGCACACAACAGTTTTAGGGCAATGAAGCTATTCTGTATGATGCTATAATGGTAGATACATGACAGTTACACATTTCTAAGAACCTGTAGAACTGTACGATACAAAGAGTGAATCTTATATAAACTATGGATATTGGTTAATAATAATGTGTCAAGGGAAATATAAGGGAGAGATAGAAAGGGTGTGTGGAGACTCTAATTTCTGGGCAATTTTTCTGTAAACCTAAAACTGCTCTATAAAAATAAAGTCTATTAAAAATAGTTCTCTAATTGTAAAGCTCATAATATAGCCAAGGAGAAAAAAACTATGCAAAAGATGATGGTATAATGTAATAAGGGTAATATATAGGCACATATGAAGTGCTTTGGTAAATCAAGAGAGAGTAACGGAATCAGGAAAGGCTACAAAACAGCAAAACCCTGATTGGCTAGTGGCATTTCATATTTCTGAAAGAATTAATTATCTTTTGTATTGAGAATTAAGAGCTAAAAGCTATAAATAGATGCGTTTTTACAAAAATATCATTCAGTGTTCAAATAAACCTGGGAGGGAGGTGTTATCTGCTTTTTACAAATGAAGACCCCAAAGTTTCCAGATTTCACTTGACTTGTCCAAGTTCATACAGTAGGTGAATGAATAAACACAAATTTGAACACAGGCTTTCTGACTATGGATCCATTTCACTAAAGTTACAGGAAGAAAATTGTGAGAAGAAAGACTATAGGCATGAGGAAGAAATGAAACTAAATGAGAACCTGCTTCAGATGGCAGGTCTTGTTACAAGATACTATCACAAAATAAGTTGGTTATGGCATGGAGTAGTGGAAACTCTGTACAAGCAGTGAGAAATCTCTTAAACAAAATTGTAATCATGTTTTCAAATATATAAAAACCTAGGAACTATATATAAATAAATACTTTTTTACCCAAAAAGTAAAAATAGAAATATTGTCTTTTGCTTATAGATACAGTGAATTTTTTTTTGGCAAATCTAATAAACAAGGCC
>NW_012107753.1:208000-209850 GCF_000951045.1 Mandrillus leucophaeus | reverse complement strand
TTTCATTTCATTACCATTTGTGTAAGGGGGGTGTGTGTGTGTGTGTGTGTGTGTGTGTGTGTGTGTGTATATAGCAAGTTTCTCTATAGAAATTATATGGAAGAGTAAGAAGCCTTAACTTTAAAATTGATGTTCTTTAATGAGAGTATTTTCTGAATATAAGAGACACCATCATTTGTTTTGGCCAGGGTGCTGGAACTCGCCATAAGGCATTGATCAGGATTATGGTTTCACGTTCTGAAATTGACATGAATGATATCAAAGCATTCTATCAGAAGATGTATGGTATCTCCCTTTGCCAAGCCATCCTGGTATGTTGTGATTCCTCTAATGCCATCCCCACAAATGAAAGTTCTTTTTGCAAGCTCTTCAAAGAGAAGAATTGACTTATTGTATCTATAAATTTAATATGTAAGATTAATTTAATATAGTATGGTGTATACTTCATGAGTAAATTGAACTTTCACTGGTAAAATCTACTAGTGAGTTCTCTACTGAAATACTAGGTACATTTTTCAACCAAAGTCATGGAAACATTTAGTTTCCCATGCATAAATTCAGAAAGCAAAATATTCTAGTGTTCCCCCTAAAGTAGATAGACATTATGGTTTATTTTGCTATTAATATTGGTCAGAGGATTAGAAACTTCTTATTCAAAATATTTATCTTAATTTTATCACATGTAAAATGTTTAAAACTTATGTTCAAGTTATCTCATAAGAACGTTAAAAAAATATAACAGAGCAGTCAAGGGTTTTGGACTTATTGAAAGGTAGATAACTATTTAAATTTAATTAATTATTCATATTGGATAACTAAAATCTACCCAGAAAACGTGAGAAAATTATAGGCACTATACGTTTCTCTTCTTCTAGTAAGTGAATCAGGTATTTCCTCACATAGGATATGAGATTATATTGTGTTACACTTATTTAATTCTGTATGATATTTCATTCATAGAAAATAATGGCACTAATATAAAACATAATTAATTCAGAGAAGTTTGTAATCTCAGTCCTGAAGGCTATTGCTTTTTAATGAAATGATAAAAAAATGTCAGTTATCTGTTGTACATATTGTTTAATTAAATGAATGGTAATGTATAATCTCATCTACAGCTAAGTCTAAAAATAATTCTTTTATAATTAAAAAAATTAGAGTAATTATGGTTTCGAGTAACATATTTTACTTTTGAATCAACAGGATGAAACCAAGGGAGATTATGAAAAAATCCTGGTGGCTCTTTGTGGAGGAAACTAAACATTCCCTTGATGGTCTCAAGCTATGATCAGAAGACTTTAATTATATATTTTCATCCTATAAGCTTAAATAGGAAAGTTTCTTCAACAGGATTACAGTGTAGCTACTTATATGCTGAAAAATATAGTCTATAAATCATTTTTATATTGTAACTCTGTATAATAGAGACAAGTTCCTTTTTTAAAAATGTTTACCCCAAACCATAAAACCCTATACAAGTTGTTCTAGTAACAATACATGAAAAAGATGTCTATGTAGCTGAAAATAAAATGACATTACAAGACAATTGGTGTGTCATTGACTCTTGTATTTTGATTTTTTTATGTGTAATTCAGTGGTTTAATTTGACATTAAGTGATAGGAGCCTGAATCCTAGGTTATAATTATTTAATGAAATAGAGTTCACATTCTGAATTGAATAAAATAGTTATAGATTTTGACTAGGGACACTACATTTTATCATCTGTGTACAGACTATTGAGATGGTGTCCCTGTATAATAAATTTATTGCACTAGCATTATAACAATTTGGTATATTCTATATTTCATTAACTAGTATAAAGATGAAATGGCAATATTTGTAAAAAGTT
>NW_012107753.1:204590-206925 GCF_000951045.1 Mandrillus leucophaeus | reverse complement strand
CGATTACTTGGTGCACAGCATACTGGCAAATGGGTTGACAGATGTGCTACCTCTTTTGGCCCTGGATTCTATTATATATCATATTGCCTTTTTATGCTTGATTTGGAAGAAGTACCTATGTGGTAAATCGGAGAGAACCTGGAGCTGTTATATCAAGGCAGGATGAAGTTATCAAGATACTTTTGTCAGCACTATTCTAATAATTGGGGACAGGTGTTTTGTTTTATTTATTTATTTATTTATTTTTGAGACGGAGTCTTGCTCTTGTTGCCCAGGCTGGAGTGCAATGGTGCAATCTCAGTTCACTACAACCTCCGCCTCCCAGGCTCAAGTGATTCTCTTGCCTCAGCTCCAGGGTAGCTGGGATTACAGGCAAATGCCACCACGCCTGGCTAATTTTTGTATTTTTAGTAGAAACGGGGTTTCACCATGTTGATCAGGCTGGTTTTGAACTCCTGACCTTAGGTGATCTGTCCGCCTCGTCCTCCCAAAGTGCTGGGATTACAGGCGTTAGCCACTGCACCCTGCCAAAAGTTTTGCCAGTCAGTAAGAGAGCTACTTTTTTAAGATTGCATCCCCACCTCTTCCTACTTCCAATTAATTTTAAAGAAACCGCCTGAGCTGTTTACTCTCTCTGTGTCCTTCTTTCCCTCTCTGCCCATCATTTGCTCTTTTCTGTTCTGCTCTGAAATGTGACTTCTGAAGGCTTTATCATGCAGGTTCTCTTGCCTTCTGATTTCCGGCTGAATTCAGCTTACTGAAGAACCTGGCAGGAGATGGGAAATGAGGCGGAGGTACTCCTGCTCCCTCCCTGAGTCTAAAGACTGATTAACATTTGTGTTCTTCTACAATCACAACTTTCATCAGGTGTCACCTTGTCTGAGGTTCTAGCTCTCAACTATTTCCTCTCCTTGCCCTTTGGACTTGAGATTCCTGCTGCTGCTGGTCCGTAGATACTGCAATATTGCATGTGGGTTCTCTTAACTTGCCCACACCTCTAAGGAAGTACACCTCGGTACTCCCTTAATTAAAACACTCCTGAAATGCCCAGCTTGTTATACTAGCCATTTCCTTCTAGGACCCTGTCTGATATAACTTCCGAAAGTGCTAAACTTACTTACTTTATCAAAACTACTTGGAAGGCTCCTGAATAAATTCTAGACATGGTGATAGGTAAGTGGATACACAAATGAATAGTAGAGCCACCTCAGTAAGTAGCAGTAAAAAGCAAAATTTTGGACAATAAAAATATATAGCTTTCCATAATCCATGGGAAAAAATGGTAAGGTAAATTTCACTAAGATTAAAAACTTCTTTGCAAATACACTATTATGAAATTAAAAAGGTAAACTACAGACTTGGAGAAAATTTTTGCAAGACAAATATCTGATAGAGAACTGATATACAAAAACATAAAAAAACCTCTAAAGACTGAACAGTTAAAAAAAAAAGTTAAAAAATTTAAAAAATAAGCAAAAGATGTGAACAGGTAACTCACTAAAGAAGATATAAAGATGGTAAATAAGCATATGAAAATATGTTCAATGTCATATACCATTAGAGAATTGCAAATTAAAACAATGAGACACCACTACACTGCTATTAGAATGACTAAAATCCATTCCACATCAAGCAACAGAAACTCTCCTTCATTCCTGGTGTGAATGCAAAATGGCACAGCCACTTTGGAAGACAATTTGGCATTTTTTTTTTTTTTTTTTTTACAAAGCTAAACATAGTCTTACATCATCCAGCAATCATACTCCTAGGTATTTATGCAAACAAGTTGAAAATTTATGTCCACAAGCAAGAAACCTGCACACAAATGATTATAGCAGGGTTACTCGTCATTTCCAAAACTTAGAAGCAACCAAGATGTCTTTCAAAAGGTGAGTGAATGAACGAACTGGGTACATTCAAACAGTAGAATACTATTCAATAATAAAAGGAAATGAGCCATTAAGCAGAACACACGGAAGAATCTTAAACACATACCGCTGAGTGAAAGAGGCCAGTTTGAAAGTCTACATACTACATGATTCCAACTATATAAATACTGAAAATACTGAAAAAGACAAAACTGTGGAGACAGTAACAAGATCAATGATTTCCAGGGGTTAGGTTAAGGAAGGGTGGGATAAATAGGTGGAGCACACAACAGTTTTAGGGCAATGAAGCTATTCTGTATGATGCTATAATGGTAGATACATGACAGTTACACATTTCTAAGAACCTGTAGAACTGTACGATACAAAGAGTGAATCTTATATAAACTATGGATATTGGTTAATAATAATGTGTCAAGGGAAATATAAGGGAGAGATAGAAAGGGTGT
>NW_012107753.1:184574-199785 GCF_000951045.1 Mandrillus leucophaeus | reverse complement strand
ATGTGCTACCACACCAAGCTAATTTTTGTATTTTTTAGTAGAGACAGGGCTTCTCTAGGTTTGTCAGGCTGGTGGAACTCCTGACCTCAGGCGATCCACCTGTCTTGGCCTCCCAAAGTGCTGGGATTACAGCCGTGAATAAAAGGCAAGGACGCTTGACTGAACTTGGATTTGAGGCCCAGCATAGGAAGGTTAGAGTCCTTCCTAAAATGTAGGGACTTAGAGGCCCCTCTCAGTAAAGTCCCTCTTTGTTAAAAATGGATTTGACCCTATGGAATGTTAACCACTATTCTCTGTGGATTAATCTGTCTTGCACTATTTGCTGGTGGCTATAGGTGAAAGGCTTAGGTGTGTACAGGATCATGGGACATGGGGAGCTTTTTCCTCCCCAAAGCGGGAACCTTGAGAGCTGATAGGACCCCTGGAAAAGATCCCTTCACAACTGACAAGCAACGGCCTAAACTTTTGATTCAGTGTTGCTAAAATGGGTGGGTCTTTCTCTGGCCTCCCTGAGCTACTCGCCTTCCCTACCTCACCATAGGCTATGCTTTTCTCTCTCTTTCTCTCCTTTCCCTTTCCTATCTTTTCTTTAATTCAGGGCAACCATCTTTCCCAGAGACCACATGTTGAAACTTCTTTAATCCACTTTGAATGGATTAAAGATGACAGAGCCTTACCAGGGGCAGGTGTGAGCCTTGCCAGTTCAATAATGGCACTAAGCTGAGTGACTAATGTCTATGTTTCGTCTCATGCACTTTGCTCTGCCCAGATGGCAGATGTTAATGTGGCTGCCCCATGCAACCCCTTGGGTGGCACCTTACAATACTGAGAAGCTTTTGTTTGTGGTTCCACAAAACGCCAATCTCATTAGTCACTCATCTTAGTGCCAGTATGGCATGGCTTCCACCCAGTTCTCCATCTTCTTTGGGCAGCATACTTTCCAGCACTTTCTGTATTCCCCTGCACTGGCCTTCTACAAGCCTTACTCTGTCTTCCTGCCTTCCTCAGGGGCTTTGGACTTCCCCAGCCTAAACACTATATTTTTCTCATTTCATTCTTGTTAACTTTGCTAATCCTACAAATATCAGCTCAAATATCTCACTGACCCTTTTAACACTACATATCTCTGTATTATATTAAATGCCAGAGTTGTAATTTTATGTTTAAGTGATTATTTAGTTAATATTTGTCACCTCTTCTAGAATGCAAACAGTTTCTTTGCATAGACTATTTCTTTCCTTTCTTCTTTTTTTGCCTTTTATTGTATTGCTATTGTCTGGTACAATAGCTAGCACTTAGTAAAATGATGACCAAAAATGATAGCTTGTACTATTACATGTTAGTTCAAAGTGCTTATTTTTTCCTGCTAAGGCATTTGGTGGACATTAAGAATTATACTCAAATACCAAGTATACAAGAATAGAGCACTGCATTGTCATATGGTCTCTCTAGCTCTCTTTTCTTGGCTAGTCCAACACGTTGGAGGAAAGATCCATTCTAGAGAAGCCACCAGGGCCACAACTGCAGCAGGGAAGTTGTTTTACATCAAGGACTAGTATGCTTCTACAAGATCCCTTAGGGATGGAGTGGTTCTACCATTTCAACATAGCCCCAACTGACAGGGAGCATTTGTTTTCAGCATTTTGTTTTTTTGCTAATCATAAGATGAGCTGAATGAACATCATTGCTAAACTCTATTGAAGGTCTGAGCATAGACAAGATCCAGATTGATGTGAGACAGATTGAGAGCTAAATAGGACTAGAAAGATCAGGAGAGCACCATGGGAGAATCATGGACACAGTTTTCTTTTGGTCCTCTGGAATGTCCCTTTTACATTCTCTTGAACACTGGGTTTAAAGAATCATTAATCTAACACTACTATTTCTTCAACTCCTTCAATACTATATGTGTTACCTGCATCGGCTATTTGGTCTATGTTCCTTCATTCTTCCACATTCACAAACCAAAGATTAGGCTTTCTGTAAACTGAAAGTTGTATTGTTATTTATGTATTCATTGTAACACACAAAGAGCTCTGGGAATGAATGTTAGCTAAGCAAAGCTGTTTCACCCTCTATTTGTTGAATGAAATTTGTCTTTTTTTTTTTTAATCTAGTGACATCTAATCGCAACCTGTATTGCCTTTCGATTTATAGAAACATGAATACTTTTATAAAAACATTCAAAATGCTTTCTTATAGGATATCTGATAATTTGAGAAAATAATTTAGGTACTTAGCCAAAAATTTTATACAGTTCTAAAAGTGATGACTAAGTGGCTCCTTAAACTAATCCTTTTACTCGGAAACAAAACCAGGTGATTATGTGAGTATGCTGATATGAAGCAATAGGCCTCTAAAAGCTGAAATGTGAGGAGTAGCAGTTGAGTCCTTGGTTGCAAGCAACAGAAACTGATGAGCGAACTTATGAAAGAGGAACTTATAGAAGCATATAAGAGTGTTAGAGTAAAGAACTCATAGTGGGTGTAGGATTGGAAGCCCAGGTTGAGAACTAGGCAAGAAATTTAGGAGTTACGAAGTACAAGAAGCAGAGGGAAACAAACGTACAGCCACTTTCTCATTGCTCAAACATCCTAATCAGGAGACCACCACTCTGCTGTCACCAAGACCGCTGCAGGGAAATATATGCAAATCTTTCTCTTCCTGACAGGTGGTTCTGGCTAAAGGAATCACTTGCAATTGCAGTCAAATGGTGGCTGGAGCTGGAAAAATGGAAGATGGAGCAGCTCAGGGCTGGCCAGGCATCTCTTTCTTTATATAATAATCTCAGGGCTTGTCCAAGGAGACTAGATTCAGCTTCCTCCCTGCATGATAGTCTCAGGGAAGTCAGCCCACTGAGGCAGCAGCCCAGGGCTTCAATACAAGTGTTCCAGCTACCGAGGCAGATGCTACACTATCTTCTACCACCTAGTCTCACAAATCACAAATGACTCCTGTCACATTCTTTTGGTTACAAGCAAGTTACAGGCTCAGTTTCAAAGCAACAGTAATTAGATTCCACCTTTCAAAGGGTGAGTAGTGAGGTCCTAGATGATTTGGAGAAGAGCAGAGAGATCGTTGCAACCATTTAGAGGAAACACTATTATCCCTGTATAAAGGACAATAATCTATTTAATCACATTCCTTGTACTTCCTTTGCAATATCTTCCATAGACTGGCTATGAAAATTCATAGATCATCATTAATTTAAAAAAGAAAGCCAAGGTTCTCGTATTCTTAATATTTTAACCCAAGAAATAACTGCCTTGAGCAATATTTGCCGGGGGAGGGGGAATGCTGACAAGCCATGCTTAATGTATTAGCTACATTGTGCTGAAAATTATACTCAGTAAATGAAGACTGAGATGAATCATGATTATTTTCCTTTGCAAAAGCCATGAAACATTGCTAGCCAATAAGAGGGAAAAAAACATTTGTATGTGTTTGCTAAGGATTCATTATAGTATGGGAGCAGAGTGGATAGTGACTTGGGAGCCAGAGAGATCTGAGTTTGAATCAAGCCTCCACCACTTATTGGTTAAGTGACCTCAAAGATAGTAATTGCTTCTTTTAAGTGATAGTTTCTCATCAGTGAAATACTGCTACTACTACTACCAACTGCTGTACAGAAGACAGAATGATCTGAGAAGGAACTTTTGGACTGGAGTTTGTGTACCAGCTACAGGCTCTGCCAGAAATACAGGAAGAGAAAGGGCTTTTAGTAACTGGAAACCCAAAATGCAGTCATGTGGAAATGATCCTTTTCTCTTAACTTCAATGGTAAAGATGTGGGAGGTTGACTCAATAGTCAAGTGACCTGCCTGCTAAATCCTTTCTTTGGCTTTGATGTGTAAACAACGTGCCTTCATACAATTATTATCATTACTTACTTTTTGACCCTGAAGATTGACTCAGAGTTCAGTGTCTTCACAACCCTAATTCAGA
Organism: Mandrillus leucophaeus; assembly: GCF_000951045.1. Taxonomy (NCBI): domain Eukaryota; kingdom Metazoa; phylum Chordata; class Mammalia; order Primates; family Cercopithecidae; genus Mandrillus; species Mandrillus leucophaeus. Next base: position 195,840 of record NW_012107753.1, on the reverse strand, counting down.
ATTAGGCTATGTGATTCAAATCTCAGCCCGACCCCTCACTGGCAGTGAAACTTGGCCAAGTTATGTAACTTAGTTTGCTCATCCGTAAAACAAGGATATTGAAGGTCACGATCAAAATTAAATGAGATAGTCCATATCTAGCACACAGAAAGCACTCTGTAAATACTAATACATAGTAGCTGCTGCTACTGTAAGAAGCTTGTAATGCATTTCCAACCAAGAAACTTTCCTTTAACAAGATAATACATTATGAAATATCCTATATTATTTGAAACATTAGATCATTTCCAGCTATTGCAAAGAAAAATGTAATGAGATTTTTCACATGTAGTAAGCTAAGTTATGGGTTATATTCATTATATTCTTGTCTCACTGCAGATTAAAGTTAATAGTGTTAGTCTTTTAAGTAGTAGAAAGTTTATTTATAGGCTGTTCTTTTCTGCAAATATGGAACTACAAATGGCTCCAATGTAGGAGTAAAGAATGTGTTTGTGAAAAATAGCAGAGTAGAATGCAAAAAATTAGACATGAGAGAAAAGAAAGGAAATGAAAATGTCATTAATATATCTGCATATTAATAATTTTACTTCTTTTGTTTTTAGGCCCCAACTATGGAGTCTATAAAAAAATTCAGGTTTAGCCCCAAGCTGAGTCATTAACCAAACAACCCATCTGGAGAGCAGACTGGTTTTGGCCAGACTAATGGAAATACACTTTTAGTCTCTTGGGTCTAACTGGAAACGATTATTGTCGTTCCATTTTCATGGAGATTGTGACCGTTGGAAACTCCATGTTGGCAGAATGCAAACCAGCTGTTGATTTCAAATGCCTCAACTTTATTCTTTAACTATCTTTATCCTGTTTTATCTATCATCTATGTACCTTTCTTTTAGATTAGTCTTTCTAAATGTATTACTATAGAAGAAAAGTATCAAAGAAGCACACACAGTATCTGTCTACATAGTCAGAGAAAACTTAATTGTATGTTAATTCTCAAGAGAAAAAGAGAGAAAGAAGAAAGGGAGGGAGAAGGAATACAAGGTTTTGGCTTGTGTGTGGTGGGATAAAAAGTTGAACTCACATCATAATTTGAAAAAAGCAAGAAAATATAGTCAAGCATGGCTACATAACTTGTGAGGACAACGCAAAATAAAAATATGGGGGCCCCTATCAAAAATTACTAATTTCAAGAAGATGAGGGTGTATTATTAAATGAAATGTGGGGCTGTTCTGAGCACAAGACCCTGTGAGTGTGTGTGTGCAGATTGTACATCCATGAAGATGGCCTTGAATACAGTTTCTTTTTTTGCTTAAAAATAATCTATTCTCCAGAATGAATACTCATACTCAAGGAGGAGAGACATTAACTTTTATTGCCATCTGGTATGACTCTTAGTCTGATCTGATAATCTACTATTTATTTATTTATTTACATATTTAAGATTGGGTCTTGCTCTGCCACCCAGGCTGGAGGGCAGTGGCATAATCATAATTCACTGCAGCCTCTAACTCCTGGGCTCAAGCAGTCCTTCCACCTGAGCCTCCTGAGTACTGGGAACTACAGGCATGCGCCACCATGCCCAACTAATTTTTAATTTTTTTTTTTAAGAGATGGGGACTCACTATGTTGCCCAGGCTGGTCTCAAACTCCTGGGTTCAAGTGACCTTCCCACCTCAGCCTCCTGAATAGCTGGAGTTACAGGTGTGAGCCACCAGGTCAGCTCCAATAATTTACCTTTTATTGTTTCTCAATTTGTTTAGAAAAACAAGGCTTAGTTTTCAATTTCTCTTCCACCTCTTCCTTCCCTGGCTCAGAAGTGTGTACAGGGGGACGGATATCACTGTAGATATCTCTGGCCTAGTGTCTTCTGACTCTACTGTTTGCTTGTTAACATCTCTTATTCACTTGGGGGGTCCTTGATATTGGAGGCCAAAGTCTGCAGCTGGCTAACTGGGAGACTGCCATTATTCCAAGAAGGATTGTCATCATCAGATCTTAAATAAGGTAAGACACAAAGTTATTTTTTTTTCTAGTGTATGAAAACTAGGGAGAAAGACCAGATTAACCAAAGACAAAATAAAAGGACTGTACATTTGCTGTACATATAAGCTGTGATTCATAGTAAATGTACGTCCTAGTCATGTGTGATAGTTTTTCTAAAATTATTTTAAATGTATGAAAAAATATTTATTTATACTTTCAGTGACTTTTGTAAAAATTTTTGAGGTGACAAAATAAAAATCTCATTTATATTTAAAAGCTACAAATTTGACTTCCTATATAAAAGAACAGCGCAGTAAACCGTGTATTAAGTGAAGATTTTTAAAAAGCGGATACATTTTGCCCATTGTTTCTCTGTGACTTGTTTTGATGAATTTAGCAGGAACAGACATTGGTGGGGCATATTATTGCTCCTTTGTACTTTAAATCTTCCTTTATTGGTTCTCTTCGGTCTTCATTTAAAACATTTAAGAATTTTCCATCTGCAAAAAATAAAAGCAAAACTAAATAGCGTCTGATCTAATATATGCCCACGGCTTCTGCTGCCACCATAAGCTAAGGACAGCATTACCCACTTCAGTTAAGTAATGGGTAAGTCATCATAAGGGCTGTTTAGTGAAAAATGACACCAAAACAGACCTGAGAGGAGGAATTTCTGATTCACTGGGTTCTTCACCAGACTATCCTACTTCTGTGGTAGGAGGTGAATATATCTATGTGGGTGTTAAAAGGATCCTTTGAGTTTTGATTAAAGGGGATAAATGGTGTTTTTCAGAGTGCAAAGCCTTAATAACTAAAATATCCTATCATAACTACTCATATTTGACAGTAAATAGTATAACCTTTCTCCAATAAAATAGTGGCACAAAAATTAAGAACTGTGAAATTATTTTAAATAAAAAAACTCTGCTAGTAAATATATTTACTATAGAATGATGATGTACTATCTTAATACTATTTGATATTAGCCAATTATTCTAGAAAAATGACAAAAGTGTTGGAATAAAGAATATTAGAATACTAAATAAATTTATCTATTGTACTTTTTGCAGAACATATTTTCTGACAGAAAGAACAGAAATGAACTATAATCTTTTCAACATGATTCTCATATCATGCACAAAGCTTGTAAGTTTGTCTCTAGGGATCTGTAAAAGACACGACTGTGATACAAACAGGCATAGCGTTACTAGGTTGTAATTTTTAATCTGTTGGCTTCAGTATTTCCATAGATTTCCCAAGTATGTCAGCATATTTTTTGATATGCATTAGCTATAGTATTTGGCAGTATAATTGACAATGATTTTAAATGTACAATTTCAACTCTTGTACACTGTTGAGGGAAATTTAAATTAGTAAAAGTATTGTAAAAAACTGGTAGAGGTTCCTCAAAAACAAGAATTACCATATCATCTGAAAATTTCACTTCTGGGTATGCACCCCCCAAAATTGAAGTCTGTTAAAGAGATGTCTGCACTACTATGTTCATTACAGCACTGTTCACAATAGCCAAGTTTTTGAATCGACCTCAGTGACCAGGCACAGGTGGGTGGATAAAGAAAATGTGGTACCTATAAACAATCAAGTACTATTCAACCTTAAAAAAGAAGGGTATTTTTTCATGTGTAGCAACATACACAAAATTGGAGAACGCTATGCTAAGTGATAAGCCAGAAACAAAGACAAATACCACATGTTCTAACTTACATGTGGAGTCCAAGACAATTTAACTCATAGAGACAGAGTGCAGAATGGTGGTTACAGAGACCAGGAAGTGGGAGGAATGGGAAGATGGTGGTCAAATGGTACAAAATCTCAGAAAAGATAGAAAATTCTTTTGAGCTTTATCACATAGAATGAGAAATATAGTTAATAATACAGAAGTGCACATTTCACAATTCAAATTGCAAATGTTCTCACCACAAAACAATATTAAGTGTTTGAGGTAATGGATATATAAATTAGCTTAATTTAATTACACCACATTGTATTCATAAATTATGTTGCTTTGTACTCCATAAATTTCTATAATTATAAATTGTCAATTTATAATAAAAGATAAAAATAAATATTTATTTTAAATGATCACTCATGAAAACTTTTGCCTTTGGTTTCATCCAACTTTTAATCTTTTCTGCCATCTAGTGGTAATGTTTAAAAAATTCCTTCTAAGTGTATAAGAAGAACTATCTTACAAAATGAAAAAATACTGTATTATAAAATGTAAAAGTAAAATGTAAAAGCATGTTCTGTTGCTTCACAAGGTATGCAGTCTAACCTAGGACACATAAGCCCTAGGAATGAAAAATATTGGGAAAAAATTTAAAGAATATAAAAGAACTAAAATTGTCAACAATGGGTAAGAACTATGTATTATATATATGTGTATATACATACACACACACATACATACACATATATATACACACACTGTGGAAATATAAAATGATTATTTTGTATAATATATTTATAGTATGTATTTGAAATAAAGCATTAGAAAGATAATTCAGATTTACTATGCATAGTATTAATGGATGGGAGGGGGCTTCAATATGGCTGAATAAAGGTGCCTGGCACTCATCTCCTCCACAAAGAACAACTCATGCAGTACATAACCACACATCCATTGAAAAGAGCGTCTAAAAGAGAACACTGAAATTCATCTGGAGTCCACACAATGGCATTACTCCAAAGAGGGAACTCATCCTGGGCCACCCTCACCCACTGAGTCCCAAGAAGTTGGCACCATGGCATCAGTTGGAGAACTCAGCTCCCACTAGACTGCATTTCTTCCCTTGGGCCCAACAGTCCCATTCATCCCCACATCCCTGGAGAACCATTGACATCCCTCCACATTCACTTAGAGGGCTATAGCAGCACAATGCTGGTTAGACCAGGCAGTGAGACAGGGTTTCCAGCATTTTAGCCAACACAGTGTCCTACACCCCAGTGAATGTGTGGTGAGGCGCACTAGGGAGGCTGACCCAGGACAAAGAGATCAGAAGTGTGCACTCTTCAGAGCCTGAGAGATGGCTGCTACTGCCACTGACAGCAACTATCCCCTTTAGTGGCAAGAATACTATGCAACTGCATATGCCTTCAGAGGACCTAAAGACTGGTTCTGAGGCCTGAAGAAAGGCCCACGATGCCCTCTGCCATCACCACCACTACCAGTGCTAACACACATCATTCTGGGGCCTGGGGACTGATCCACCTGCCCACTTGATATGGTTTGGCTGTGTCCTCACCCAAATCTCATCTTGAATTGTAGTTCCCATAATTCTCACATGGCATGGGAGGGATCCAGATGGGAGGTAATTGAATCATGGGGAAGAGTCTTTCCCATGTTATTCTCCTGATAGTGAGTAAGTCTCACAAGATCTGATGGTTTTAGAAAGGGAAGTTCCCCTACACATGCTATTTTTGCCTGCCACCGTGTAAGACGTGACTTTGCTCCTCCTTCACCTTCCACCATGATTGTGAGACCTCCCAGCCATGTGGGATTGTGAGTCAATTAAACCTCTTTGCTTTATAAATTACCCAGTCTTGGGTGTGTCTTTGTTAGCAGCGTGAGAACAGACTGATACACTGCCATTGCCAGCACCCATGTACACCGTAAGGATCCTGAGGAAAGGCCCATTCTGCCCACTGCCAACCCCCGACGCACTACCCGAGGACCCAGGGACCTACCCACTTGCCCAGCCCACCACTGCTACTACCATTACTTAAGCAAACTGCCTGGAAGCCTGAGGACCAGTCTGCCTGGACTCACTACCACCAACACCCATGTATACTGCCTGAGGTTCCAAGAACCAGCCTGCCTATTCAGCTGTTGCCACCACTGGTGACTGAGGACTGGCTCACCTGGTGTCTACATCCCCAGTAAAGGCTCACCACAGCATCCACTTACAGCTGTAGCCTAAGCCACTGAGAAACTCACAGGCACCACTAACACTGATTGTAGCCGAAGAAATCAGAGACTACACTACTGCATTCACCAGAATCAGAGCCAAAACACTTTACTCAACCAGTATAGATATTTCTATTTTGAAAAGTCTTTTCCTATGAAAGTCAATCAATAAAATTGGAAGAGGTGACTGTTAGATCAGATACACAGATATCAATGAGACAAAGAAGCATGATAAAGCAAGGAAATATTACACTTCAATAGGAATACAATAATTCTCTAGTAACAGATACCAACAATTTACACACACACACACACACACATACACACACACACACAATACCTGAGAAAGAATTCAAAATAATGATACTAAAGAAACTCAAAGAGATAGAACAGATAAACAACTCAAAGAGATATAGCAGGTAAACAATACAGAGTGATCAGAAAAAGATATATATATATATATATATATATTCTGAATGAGAAATTCAACAAAAATATAAATATTAAAAAGAAATAAATAGGCATCCTGGAACTGAAGAGTCCAATGTTTGAAATAAGAAATACAATCAAGAACCACAACAATAGACTAGATCAAGAAGAAGGAAGAATTTCTGAACTTGAAGACAGGTCATTTGAAATAACCCAGTAAAACCCATAAATAAATAATAAAAAGAATGAAAGCCTATGTCACATATGGGACACAATAAAGTGATCAGATATTTGAATTTTGGAATTTCTAGAAGGGGAAGAGATAGCCAAGGACATTTTAAAACTATTTAACAAAAACTAGATGAAAACTTTCCAAGTCTTATAGGATATATAGACATTCAGGTACAGGATATTCAAAGATAACCAAATAGATTCAACTCAAAAAGATCTCCTCTGAGGCACATTATTGTCAAACTCTCAAAAAGAGACAGGAATAGATTCTAAAAACGGCAAGAAAAAATATCAAGTCACATGTAAGGGAATTCTCATCAGACTAACAGTGAACTTCTTGCATAAATCTTACAGGCCAGAAGAGAATGGGATGATATATTCAAAGTATTAAAAACCCCAAACCCCAATGACCAAGAATACTACACCCAACAAAGCTGTCCTTCAAAAATGAAGGACAAATAAAATCTTTTCCAGACAAGCAAACCATAAGGGAATGCCTCACCACTAGACTGACCCTACAAGAAATGCCTAAGTGAGTTCTACATTTGAAAATGAAAGGATAATATTTATCATCAACATAACAAAGAAAGTATATAACTAAGTTTTAGAGCAGATACACAAATGAGAAGAAGAAAGGAGTGAAATGTTATCACAGAAAAAAGCCCAACAAATCATAGGGTAAACAATGAAAGAGACAAAAGGAAACAGAATATACAAAATGATCAGAAAACAATGAACAAAGTGATAGGAACAAGTCCTCACCTATCAATAACAACCTTAAATGTACATGTTTTAAATTCCTCAATTAAAAGATATGGACTTGCTGAATGGATAAAAACATATATAAATAAAACACACAAAACACCAAGACACATCTATATGCCACCTACAAAAAATTCATTTAAACCTGTAAAGACATACATAGACTGAATGAAAAGGGATGGAAAAAATATTCCACACAAAGGAAAACCAAAAACATGCAGAAGTAACTACACTCTTATCAGAAAAAAATAGTCTTTTAGTCAAAAATAAAAATAGATAAAGATTATTACATAAAAGATAAAGGGATCAATTCAGCAAGAAGATTTAACAATTGTAAATATATCTGTACCCAATACTGGAGCACTTAAATATATACAGCAAATATTATGAGAGTTAAAGAGAAAGATACTTAAATACAATAATAGTTGAGAATTTCAACACCCCACTTTCAGCATGGGACACATCATCTAGACAAAAATTGACCATGAAACACGGTACTTGGAATGTACTATAGACTAAATGGACCTAACAGACATTTACAGAATATTTCGTCACACAACTGCAGAATATATGTTCTTCTCATCAGCACATAAAACATTCTCCAGGACAAACCATATGTTAGAACATGAAACAAGTCTCAGCAAATTTTAAAAATCAAAATTATATCAAGTACTTTTTCAGATCTCAATAAAATAAAGCTGGAAATCAATAACCAGAGAACTTTGGAAACTGTGCAAATACATGGAAATTAAACAATAGGCCTCTGAACAACCATTGGATCAATAAAGAAGTTAAGAAAAAAACTTCAAACATTCTTGAAACAAATAAAAATTGACACACAACATATCAAAACCTATGGAACATAGCAAAAACAGTGCTAAGAGAGAAGTTTATCACCGTAAAAGCCTACATCAAAAATTAGAAAGATTTCAAATAACCTAATGAAGCTGCTTAAATAACTAGAAAAGCAGGAACAAACTTAACCCAAAATTAGGAAAGAAATAATAAAGATTAGAGCAGAACTGAACAAAACAGAAACTAAATAAATAATAGAAAAATAAAAAACCCAAAAAATTGGTTTTATGAAGAGATAAACAAATTTGATAAACCACTAGCTATACTAACCAAAAGAAGAGAAAGAAGACCCAAACAAATACAATGAGAAACAAATAAGGAGGCATTACAACTGATACCACAGAAATACAAAGGATCATAAGAGACTGTTACGAACCACTATATGATAACAAGTTGGAAAACATACAGAAAATGGAAAAATTCCTGGATTCAATCTATGAAGACTGAACCAGGAAGACAGAAAATGAGCACAAATAAGTGACACATGATGAGACTGAATCAGCAATAAACAATCTTCCTAAAAAGAAAAGCCTAGGATTAAATGACTTTACTGTTAAATTCTATCAAATTATAAAGAAGAGGTAAGACCAATTCTTTTTAAACTATTTCAAAAAATTGAAGAGGAGGAAATTTTTTCTAATGCATTCTACCAGATCAGCATTACCTGATGCCAAAACCAGACAAGGATACAACAACGAAAAAAGAGAACTACATGACAATATCCCTGATGAACACAGATTCATAAATTCTCAACAAAATATTAGCCAACTGAATTAAATAGCACATCTAAAAGATAATACATCATAATCAAGTAGGAGTTAACCCAGGGATGCAAGGATAGTTCAACACATGAAAATCAATAAATGTGACACATTACATTAACAGAATGAAGCCTAGAAACCGTATGATTATCTAGATAGATGCAGATAAAGCATTTGATAAAATTTAACATCCCTTTATGATAAAAACTATATGCAAATTAGGCATAGTAGGAATATATGTCAACATAATAAAGGCTATATATAGCAAACCCATAGCTAACATGCTAAATGGAGAAAAGCTGAAAACCTTACCTCTGACAACTGGAACAAGATAAGGATGCCATTTTCACCACTCTATTAAACACAATATTGAAAGTCCTAGAGAGAGCAATTAGGCAAGAAAAATAAATAAAAAGCATCTAAATAGGAAAAGAGGAAGTCAAATTGTCCCTCTCTGCAGGAAGGATTATCTTATATATAGAAAAAACTAAAGACTCCACCAGAAAACCCTTCAAACTGATAAACAAGTAAAGCTGCAAGGTACAAAATCAAAATACAAAAATCAGTAGTTTTTCTATACACTAATCACAAACTAGCCAAAAATAAATCAATAAAGCAATGTCTTTACAATGGCTACCAAAAATACCTAGGAATAAATTTAAACAAGAAGATGAAAGATTTCTTAAAGAAAAACTGTAAAATTTCCATTCAATTATTTAATAAAAGAAATTGAAGAGGACACAAATAAATGGAAAGACATGCCACACTTACAGATCAGAAGAACTGATATTGTTAAAATAACCATATTATATAAAGCAATCTACAGATTCAGTGCATTTGCATTTCCTATCATAATGCCAATGACATTCTTCACAGAAACGAAAAAAATTTCCTACAGTTGGTATAGAACTGCAAAATACCCTGAATAGACACAGCGATCCTGAGCAAAAAGAAAAAAGCTGGAGGCATCACACCACCTGACTTCTAAATATACTACAAAGCTATAGTAACCAAAACAACATGATATTGGTCTAAAATCAGACACATGGAACGATAAACAGAATAGGGAACCCATAAGCAAATTCATGTATTTACAGCAAACTCATTCTTTACAAAGGTGCCAAGAACATATACTGGGGAAAAGATATTTTCTTCTTCACATTGGAAAAACTGGATTTCTATATGCAGAGGGATAAAACTAGACTCTCATCTCTCACCTTATATAAAAATCAACTCAAAATGAATCAAAGTTTAAGCATAAGGCCTAAAACTATAAGACTACTATAAGAGAGCATAGGGGAAATGCTCAGAAAATTATTCAAATCAACATTTTTATGGCTAAGACTTCACAAGCACAGGGAAAAAAAACCAAAAATAGATAAATAGATTGCATTAAACTAAGAAGCTTCTGCATAGTAAAGGAAGCAATTGACAGAGCAAAGACAGAACCTCTAGAATCGGACAAAATATTTGCAAATTATTTATTTCACAAGGAAATATTATCCAGAATATAAAAGGACCTAAAACAACTTAACAACAAATAAAAAACCAAATAATTTTTAAATAATTGGGCAAAGAATTTTAATAGGCATTTTTCAAAAGAAGACATACAAATGATCAATAGATATTTGTAAAAAAATGTTCAACATCACTAATCATCAGGGAAGTGAAAATCAAAACCACATTGAGATATCTTCTCACTCCAGTTAAAACGGCTATTGTCAAAAAGACAAAAAATTGACAAATTCTAGAGATGATCCAAAGAGAACACTTATACACTGTTGGTGAGAATGTAAATTAGGATAGCCATTATGAAAAACAGTATGGAGATTTCCTAAAAAGCTGAAAGTAAAATTATCATATGATCCAGCAATCTTACTACAGGGTATTTATTCCAAAGAAAGGAAACTAGTAAATCAAAGAATTACCTACACTCCCATGTTTATTGCAACTTATTCACGATAGCCAAGATATGAAATCAATCTAAGTGTTCATTAATGGATGATGAATAAAAATGTGATCAATAGATAAATAGATATAAACATAACTCAATACTATTCCTAATAGAAGATAAAATCTTCTCATTTGCAGCAACATGGACAGAACTGGAGGTCATCATGTTAAGTAAAATAAGCCAGTCATAGAAGGACAAATAAATATCACATGTTCTCACTCATATGTGGGAGATAAATAGTGGATCTCACTTGGATAGAGAGCAGAATAATAGTTATCAGAATCTGGGAAGGGTGGGTGGGGGTGAAAGGAAGTTGGTTGAATTGGTATGAACATATAGTTAGCTAGAAGAAATAAGTTCTA
>NW_012107753.1:180159-184524 GCF_000951045.1 Mandrillus leucophaeus | reverse complement strand
AAGAAGATGAAAGATTTCTTAAAGAAAAACTGTAAAATTTCCATTCAATTATTTAATAAAAGAAATTGAAGAGGACACAAATAAATGGAAAGACATGCCACACTTACAGATCAGAAGAACTGATATTGTTAAAATAACCATATTATATAAAGCAATCTACAGATTCAGTGCATTTGCATTTCCTATCATAATGCCAATGACATTCTTCACAGAAACGAAAAAAATTTCCTACAGTTGGTATAGAACTGCAAAATACCCTGAATAGACACAGCGATCCTGAGCAAAAAGAAAAAAGCTGGAGGCATCACACCACCTGACTTCTAAATATACTACAAAGCTATAGTAACCAAAACAACATGATATTGGTCTAAAATCAGACACATGGAACGATAAACAGAATAGGGAACCCATAAGCAAATTCATGTATTTACAGCAAACTCATTCTTTACAAAGGTGCCAAGAACATATACTGGGGAAAAGATATTTTCTTCTTCACATTGGAAAAACTGGATTTCTATATGCAGAGGGATAAAACTAGACTCTCATCTCTCACCTTATATAAAAATCAACTCAAAATGAATCAAAGTTTAAGCATAAGGCCTAAAACTATAAGACTACTATAAGAGAGCATAGGGGAAATGCTCAGAAAATTATTCAAATCAACATTTTTATGGCTAAGACTTCACAAGCACAGGGAAAAAAAACCAAAAATAGATAAATAGATTGCATTAAACTAAGAAGCTTCTGCATAGTAAAGGAAGCAATTGACAGAGCAAAGACAGAACCTCTAGAATCGGACAAAATATTTGCAAATTATTTATTTCACAAGGAAATATTATCCAGAATATAAAAGGACCTAAAACAACTTAACAACAAATAAAAAACCAAATAATTTTTAAATAATTGGGCAAAGAATTTTAATAGGCATTTTTCAAAAGAAGACATACAAATGATCAATAGATATTTGTAAAAAAATGTTCAACATCACTAATCATCAGGGAAGTGAAAATCAAAACCACATTGAGATATCTTCTCACTCCAGTTAAAACGGCTATTGTCAAAAAGACAAAAAATTGACAAATTCTAGAGATGATCCAAAGAGAACACTTATACACTGTTGGTGAGAATGTAAATTAGGATAGCCATTATGAAAAACAGTATGGAGATTTCCTAAAAAGCTGAAAGTAAAATTATCATATGATCCAGCAATCTTACTACAGGGTATTTATTCCAAAGAAAGGAAACTAGTAAATCAAAGAATTACCTACACTCCCATGTTTATTGCAACTTATTCACGATAGCCAAGATATGAAATCAATCTAAGTGTTCATTAATGGATGATGAATAAAAATGTGATCAATAGATAAATAGATATAAACATAACTCAATACTATTCCTAATAGAAGATAAAATCTTCTCATTTGCAGCAACATGGACAGAACTGGAGGTCATCATGTTAAGTAAAATAAGCCAGTCATAGAAGGACAAATAAATATCACATGTTCTCACTCATATGTGGGAGATAAATAGTGGATCTCACTTGGATAGAGAGCAGAATAATAGTTATCAGAATCTGGGAAGGGTGGGTGGGGGTGAAAGGAAGTTGGTTGAATTGGTATGAACATATAGTTAGCTAGAAGAAATAAGTTCTATTGTTTAATAGCATAAGTAGAGTGACTATAGTTAACAACAATTTACATTTCAAAATAGCTGGAACATTTGAAATGTTCTCAACACATACACACACACGCACACACACACAAATATTTGAGGTGATGGATATCCTAAATAGCCTTATTTGCTTATTACACATTGTCTATAGTATCAAAATATTACAGATACCCCATAAATATGTATAATTAGTTTATACATCAATTAAAATATTAATAGAGCATAGATTTTAAAAAATACACAAATAATTCTTGTGTCTTTATATTAGTTCGTTCTCACACTTCTATAAAGAACTACCTGAGACTAGGAAATTTATGAAGAAAAGAGGTTTAATTGACCCAGGGATCTGCAGGCTGCACATGAAGCATGATTGGGGAGGCCCCAGGAAACTTACAATCACAGCAGAAGGGGAAAGGGAAAGCAAGTACCTTGTTCACATGGCAGAGCTGGAGAGAGAGAAAGCAAAGGAGGAAGTGCTACACACTTTTAAACAACTAGATCTCACTAAAACTCACTCACTATCATGAGAACAATGAGGAGAAATCTGCTCCCATGATCCAATCACCTCCCACCAGTTCCCTCCCCTAACACTGGGAATCACAATTTTACATGAGATTTAGGTGGGGACAGACAGCCAAACCATATCACTCTTCTCTTTCATACTTACTAAAAGACTACATTTCAGTGACCATTTCCACTTCACTCTTGTTTACTCCTCATTACTCTGCTGAAATAATACTGGCCAATCATCAATGACCTTATCAATTAATAAAATAATCATTTTTGAATTTTAATTTTTTTTTTTTTGCTGTATTTAACAGGGTCTCTTATGTCTTGTCTTCCTTCAGTGACTTCCATCCTCTGATTCTCTTCTGCTTCTCCGGTCATTACTCCTATTACATGGGTTCATGTGTTCTGCTTCTTTCGATTACTGTCTTATTATTATTGATACTGTCTGGGGTGGTCTATTTGCCTTACTAATGGTCACATGATATCATCCACATGTATATTTTAATCTTTCATTTGCATTGATGTCCTTCAAATCTAATGTGTGAGCACTGGCTTCTCAGACGCCTAGCCCTGCACATCTAGTGACCTGTTGAACCCTTGCTTGTCCCTGGGGAACTAAAGCTCATCCTGCCTCCCTTTCTATCCCAAAGTGAATTTTGTGCCTATTGGAAAAGTGAATGTGCCTATGAGAAATGGATAAAGCATGACAACCTCTTAACAGAATCATCATCTGCACTGGCAATAAAAAAAAAAATATAGTAAGGGCACTGATTGCTGCCAGTACTGATCACTGGGGATGGAAACAAACAAAAGAAAACAGTGATGCTTACTGGCAGGATCATTTTGCTGGCTTTTAACTATAGAAACCATCAATAAGAATGAATAACTTCATTTAGAACTCAGTAGTTTTAATAGAAAAGTCTGGCAAGTCGCAGTCCCTGGATGAATGATTCTTGCTTTTAAATACAATACTCTTTGCTGCTTGTCTCCTGGTGCTGTGACTCTTGGATTTATTGCAGATTGTCCAAAGTCTCACACCTTCAAGTGTGATTTTCAATTGTTTAAAATCACTTACATCAAATTGAGGGTATGTACCTGACACAGTGAGAAGACATGAAAAGAGATAACTGCAAATGGAAATGTAAAGCAGATGGGAAAAAAATCACCTATTAATAGCATATGAAATCAGAAAATTATTTAGTTACTTCTTTCCAGGGATTTAAAAAATCTACTCCCAAAGACCATGTATTTTCTTTGCACTGTGAACATTTTATTCTTTGTCAGCTGTGTGAAGAAAAAAAGTTTTGATTTTCTTTTCTCTATTCTTGAGAAATAATTGCAAAACTCATACTAGAAAATATTTTAAATAATTTTATGTATTTCTTTATAAATGCCATAAGGAAATATATGTACAAATAAATATAAACATGCTACTAATTAAGAAAATGATATCAGATACCATATTCTATGATATCTTCCCTCATCTCATAGTCTCAACATATATCATTTGTATTATTTTATTTGAGATGCATATGTCATTTTTTTCTAGTTCATTTTTACATTGCCTGAGACAGTACCATGGTCCCAGGTAAATCCATTTGAAAAATACGTATTTTTACTTTTATAGGTACCTCAACTCAATAATTCTTACTACAAACATATAAATTTCTTTCTTAATTCATTAACTTTTAAAAATACATATTAAGAGCCCTATTGCAAAAGATGAAGATAGTATCTTTCTTAATCTTTCTGGCCGTACTTACTCCTACAACTATTTGCTAATTATATAATTATTTTGAGTTTTTCTGATAATTGCATTTACACATCTAAATGTTGGGTCAGTTCTCGAATATTTTTGGTTCCAGATAAAAGAAAACTTGATTATCATGGCTTCTGTAGGTAAGAATTTATTTGCCATTCAGAGCAAGAGATCTAGAGGTGCATGGTTGTAGGGTTAGCCAAAAGGCTTAATAACCTCAAGGCCCCGGGACAGCAACTTTGCAATCTCTTAGCCTTCCCTTCTATGGCTGAATAGACATCTATAAGTCTACCTTCTCCTTCCATGCCATTATTTGGGTGTATATATCGCAGCCAGCTGCAAACATGGAGGCTAATGCATTCTGTGTTCAGCCTTTTACTAATTACTCTGACAGTAACCCCTGCTCCCATCTTTTTTTCTTTTTC
>NW_012107753.1:167333-177634 GCF_000951045.1 Mandrillus leucophaeus | reverse complement strand
GGATTTATTGCAGATTGTCCAAAGTCTCACACCTTCAAGTGTGATTTTCAATTGTTTAAAATCACTTACATCAAATTGAGGGTATGTACCTGACACAGTGAGAAGACATGAAAAGAGATAACTGCAAATGGAAATGTAAAGCAGATGGGAAAAAAATCACCTATTAATAGCATATGAAATCAGAAAATTATTTAGTTACTTTTTTCCAGGGATTTAAAAAATCTACTCCCAAAGACCATGTATTTTCTTTGCATTGTGAACATTTTATTCTTTGCCAGCTGTGTGAAGAAAAAAAGTTTTGATTTTCTTTTCTCTATTCTTGAGAAAAAATTGCAAAACTCATACTAGAAAATATTTTAAATAATTTTATGTATTTCTTTATAAATGCCATAAGGAAATATATGTACAAATAAATATAAACATGCTACTAATTAAGAAAATGATATCAGATACCATATTCTATGATATCTTCCCTCATCTCATAGTCTCAACATATATCATTTGTATTATTTTATTTGAGATGCATATGTCATTTTTTTCTAGTTCATTTTTACATTGCCTGAGACAGTACCATGGTCCCAGGTAAATCCATTTGAAAAATACGTATTTTTACTTTTATAGGTACCTCAACTCAATAATTCTTACTACAAACATATAAATTTCTTTCTTAATTCATTAACTTTTAAAAATACATATTAAGAGCCCTATTGCAAAAGATGAAGATAGTATCTTTCTTAATCTTTCTGGCCGTACTTACTCCTACAACTATTTGCTAATTATATAATTATTTTGAGTTTTTCTGATAATTGCATTTACACATCTAAATGTTGGGTCAGTTCTCGAATATTTTTGGTTCCAGATAAAAGAAAACTTGATTATCATGGCTTATGTAGGTAAGAATTTATTTGCCATTCAGAGCAAGAGATCTAGAGGTGCATGGTTGTAGGGTTAGCCAAAAGGCTTAATAACCTCAAGGCCCCGGGACAGCAACTTTGCAATCTCTTAGCCTTCCCTTCTATGGCTGAATAGACATCTATAAGTCTACCTTCTCCTTCCATGCCATTATTTGGGTGTATATATCGCAGCCAGCTGCAAACATGGAGGCTAATGCATTCTGTGTTCAGCCTTTTACTAATTACTCTGACAGTAACCCCTGCTCCCATCTTTTTTTCTTTTTCTTTCTCAAGCACATGTTTTGTGTTGTTTTCTAAATTCTAATTTATCCATCGGTAGGACTTTATCAGCTTTCCATATTATAGAAATTCAACATTTAAGTGGCTAGTTGATGGTATATTTTCTTGTCTTTGACATTGTAAATAATTTATTCTTGGGTATGTAAGAAGAAGGGAAGGAAAACTCTGTATTAAGGTCAGTTTTTTAAAAAACTAAAAAACTAAAAATTTGTAAGCATCATTGTGAAGTGTCTCTTCTAACCTAAATATAACACACAGATAATTTTATTTTTACTTTGTGAATTAAAAATTTATCTTGTGAATTAGAAGTTGAAAGGTAGAAATTTCTTACTTTGTTTTGTCATATCAAGTTGATGTGGTTTGGATCTGTATCCCTACCAAATCTCTTGTCAAATTGTAATCCCCAGTGTTGGAGGCAGGGCCTGGTGGGAGGTGACTGGATCATGGGGGCTATTTCTCATGAATGGGTTAGCACCATCCCGTTGGTACCATCCTCACGACAGTGTGAGAGTTCTCATGAGATCTGGTCGTTTAAAAGTGTGTGGCACCTCCTCCTTCACTCTCTCTTGCTCCTGCCATGTAAGATGTGCCTGCTTCTCCTTTGCCTTTTGCCATCATTGTAAGTTTCCTAAATCCTTTCCAGACACTAAGGAGATGCCAGTGCCATGCTTCCTGTACAGCCTGTGGAACTGCGGAAGCCAATTAAACCTCTTTTCTTTAAAAATTACCCAGTTGCAGGTATTTCTTTATAGTAATGTAAGAACTAAAACGTAAGTGGTGAATTCATAATTTCAGTGAAAACTATGATTCTAAGCTTGAAACTTATGAAGAATGTATGTGCCAGGAACCATGTTCAGTATGATTTTTCAAACACTGTATTTTTTTTTTTTACTTTGAAGAATTTCAGACTTACAGAAATGTTGTAAAAATAGAACAAAGAATTCTGATATACTTTTTACACAGATCCTCAAATTTTAATATTTTACTCCTTTTCTGTCCTTTTTCCACACACACACACACACACACACACATTTTTGACCTATTGAAAAGTAACTTTTAGGCATGATGCTCTGTATCACTGAATACTTAAACAGGTGTTTTCTGAAAACACCATGTTTTCTTACAAAATCATAGTAAAATTATCAAAATCAGGAAATGTACATCGACCCAATACTGCTATCTAATTTGCTTACCTACTTTACAGTAGAATCTAAAATATTTAATTCTGATACTATTCCGATAAGAGGAGAGAGTACAGTCTTTTTGATGGCCATAGCATTATTAAGATTATTTTATCAATTTGAACTTTACTTTTTGCTTTTATATGAATATAACACAGGAATAAACATGTCCTGAAAATCTGAGCCCCTAGAGCTATGACTAGGGCTTAAATTGATTCTTGGAGGCTGTTAAAAACATTTTATGTCTTTGATAACTCATTAGTTTTTTATTACTTTAGACCAATGATTCACAATAGTGAATCACCCTTGTTACTATATTCTTCTAGTTTCTTGATATTCTTTTTGGAGCTTATGATAATTAAGATGAAATTGTTTAATTTGTAGTAAATTATTAATGTCTTCTCCATTAAAATGAAAGCCGTTTCTTAAAACTAAAACTTTAGATTCTATGTAGCTCCTAGAAGATAGAAACAGCAATACATACATATGTATAATATATGTGTTGAATATACATATATTTAATATATGTGTATATATTGAATATACATATAGATGTGTATATATACACAAGTATTTATATATTGTGTATCCAATATATACACATATATGTATATTTAATATATATTTATACACATATAGTTTGTATATTTATGTTTATTTTATTTTTATATCCACATTTATTGTGCTTTTAATATTACATATTATCTATATAATTTATACCTGTATTTATAAATATTGCTGAATACACTGGATATGAATATTTCTTTTTCTGAGACTATTATAACTGTGTCTACATGAGAAATTTTAATTTCCATTTATTTATTAACACATTCAAGAAATAGTTATTTAACAGCTATTACTTAGTAGACAGTGTGTGGTGGGAAAATCTATTGATTCTTTAGATAATGCTATCCTTATGGTTTCTCTGTAATGCACATCAAGCGCTCTATTTTGTATAATTTGACTGTCCCTAATAATCCTTTAATGGTGTGATGATCTGTGAAATATTATTTTTTATTGATTAAGAAATTTTTTTCTTTTCTTTTTCTTTTCTTTTCCTTCTTCCCTTCCTTCCTTTCTTCTTTCCTTACCTCACTCCCTCCTTCTCTTTTCTTTTCTCTTCTTCTCTTTCTTCTTTCTTCTTCTTCTTCTTTGGATGCTCTGTTGCCCAGACTGGAGTGCACTGGTGCAATCCTGGCTTACTGCAGCCTCGACCTTCCAGGTCAAGTGATCCTCCCACTTCAGCCCCCTGAGTAGCTGAGACTTCAGACATGAGCCACCATGCTCAGCTAATTTTTAAATTTTCCTGTAGAGACAAGGTTTTGCTATGTTACCCAGGCTGGTCTTAAACTCCTGGGCTCAAGTGATCTGCCTACCTCACCCTCTCAAAGTGCTGAGATTACAGGCATGAGTCACTGTGTGTGGTCCCTTTACTAAGAAATTTTAATATGACAGGCTTTCTTAAGCATTAGTGGTACAGAAAATAAATGAAAGCATTGACTATTTTAAAGCTGTGAATCTCTTTTGAAGAATATCTTTAAAGTTTTAACCATGCTTCAATAAAAAATGATATTCTTTCATGCAGTTTAAACATTGCTATTTTCAACCCGGATTCTACACTTTCCTTCTTTCACCACTATTTTCAATACCCTCACATTTATGTTTATTGCTTATTTCTTCTGTATCATGTCAATTGAGGATAGTGAATTTGGGGCACCAAAGTGTTAATTTTTTTAAACGAAACAATGTAACAGGTATGTTAGACTACATAAAATTAGCAAAATGGTTATATTTGACATTGTATATTTTCTCAGGTGGCTATAAATACATTTTTTAAAATTCAATTTTTCTTCTTAAAATATAATGTGTGTGTGCATAGACATATAAATGTTACGTATGGCGAAATATAGGAAAGTCCTCATAACTTAAAATTAAGGTACAAATTAATACATAATGGATGAGATTAGTCATCTATACAAGTAAGTGAGATATAATCTGTGAATATGTCACTGAAGAACCATATTGTTCAATAGGGGTGTAGTTCAAGAAAGTATGATTGCCATATTTTATTTAAGGTAACTACAGCCTAATCTTTACATGAAATAAAGAAAGATGAGGAAAATGTAAACATAAAGGCTATAATATGTAAGAAAAAGTATAACATCCAAGAAGTCTAAAAATGTGAGGCTCAAAACCTGTCCACATAAGCAAGATTCCAGATCTTGAGAATAGTTACTTTATAATCTAGATTTATACATATGTATATGAAATGTACAATTCATATTTACTTATTAAAAAAGAGAGCTCTAAATTTTGTCTCATCATGGCACTCCTTTCATTTGCTTCATGACATTTATCACAAGTCGTAATATTTTTTAACTGTTCATTTTCTGTTTTTCTGTCTGGAATGCAGACTCTTTGAGAACATCTATCTGATTTGATCACTGTTGCATCCTGATTACAGTGTCCAAAAAATATATTCTGAATTAATAAATTGAACAGTTTACTTAATGATAGTATCCCTCACTTTACTCCTACTGTATACATAGGTTAGAATAGTTAAAGTTAGAAGGATTAAATTAGATAATCTCAGTAAAGTTCTTAAAGCAGAGACTGGCACATATAAACATATATTTTTCCCTTTTATTTGTTGCTATTAATCTTATTAGTGTTATTATCAAGAGAAAGAAGCCAGGGAAGGGCACTGAGAGGGAGGATGGAAGGAATAAAGGAAAGAAGGAGTATAGAAAGAAAGAAGGAAAAAAGGAAAGAAGGAAAGAAAGAAGGAAAAGAAAAAGGAAGGAAAAAAGGCAAATGGAGGGAAAAAGGAAAGAGGAAAGAGGAGGAGGAAGAGAAGGAAGGAGATGGGGAAAGAGGGAGGGAAGAAAGTATTGGATAGAAAAAAGTAACTGGATTTTGACATAAGCTGTACAAAACACTTGTCCAGGCCACAAACTCTTTCAAATTCTTAGATACCCTGACATCAAGTTCTTTGGGTAACATATTCCAATATTAACATATCAGAAAAAAAAAAGTTCAATTTTACATTAATCAGTTGGCATTCTGGATTGAAAGATGTGACTCTGTTGCATCGAGTTACTGGACTCAGCCCCTCTGGAGAGACCAAATCACCATGGCACACAAACAAACCTGGGGTTCAAGGGCTCCAAGCACAAGCAGCAGGGTTTGAAACAAGCCGAGACCGTGCGCATGCTGCCACCTAGCGGGCTCTGCTGTGTGCCCAGAGGCCGCCTTCACTCTCCTGGTTTTCTATCTGGTGACTCCGTATTTATATTTACCTAAATAAATGTGTGAGTGCAAGCTGTATAATTGGAGATGAGTAGGAATATTACTCTTCTCTTAAATTGTTAAAACAATTTCCTACTTGCATTAACAATAACGAAAATGCAATCAAGAACATTTGTAAAAGACAGCCTTAAATAACTGGTTTCATGTTGCGAGAGCTTTTTGATTGAGGTTGCAATAAGTTATAAAATAGGGAAAACCTAAACATTCCGCCTTAGCCTTTATTTCTTCAAAGAAAAAAATGTTATTTCTTTGTATATACGTGAAAAATGTATACTAGCTTACTGTGGCGTAATTGCTATACAATTGATGAAAAATAGTTTTATAAGAGATGAGAAATTGGCTGAGTAATTTACTTCTTAGGTCAAATGTAAGAATCCACATAAGATTAATTCAGCTTGTTATTTCATTACGCTTTGTCACTACTTCCCTCCCAATACCTTGTAAAAGATAAAAACCATGACAAAAATTATGGACAAATTCTGGGTACCCAGGTATCAGGTGACAGTGGAAGACAAACTTCTTCTGAGGTAAATGGAATTACTTTTTCCCTTGCAAAGGCCGTGGGCTGGGTCCAATTTGATGTGATGAACATCGATTCTTCTTGGGAAAACATTTATATTGTGAAGGTAAAATACAAATTACGTTCTGAGACAAATTTGTAGCTTTTTCTCATCTGACAGTAAAGATAATTAAGGTAATTTTCACCACTAGATGGAGATATTGCCATTTATAGGAGAGAGTGATGTCTTGGTTGCGTATGGTTTTTTTTGCACTTAGAATCACAGAAATTATATATGTCCTCTGTGACCCACTGCGTGCATTTACTATCACCAACCCTCCCTTCTAACACACACATACACATAATAGTGAGCGAGTTTGAAAGACACAGAGCAAAATTAAAGGACAACACGCCATCTCATGAGTTAATAATGGATTGGCCACAATGGAGCTACAGAATAAATTCAGAGCGAAATTTCCAGCTATGAGTCTGACATTGTAATTACGGGAGTTGAGTGCAGGTTTCTCTCGAAGCATCAAAGCATTTTACATGGCTAGGATAGAACCATAATCCGATCAGCTGCAACTGCCACAGCAACAGAAGGACCCTAAAAATAGGACCCCTATGGTAATCTGTCTGGATTACTAAATTCAGTGACGGCTTGGCAACAAATCAGGGAAATGTTTGCGGAAAAGGATTTAAATATATCATGAAGTTCTATCTGCATTATGGAGAAATCCATAAGGCCCCCAATTCCAAGCTACTGCTTCAGGGCTGCTTCCAAACAACCCAGCTCATTTTGTCAAAACATCACCTTTCTGTCGTGTCTTTTGCAATTTAATCATCTTAAATCCATTAGTGGGGGCAGGGGAAAAAAAGAGGTTTCAAAGAAGGCCTACCTACACCATTCTCTGGTACCTAAGTTTTACACCACAGAGTCTTTATAAATATAATTTTAATTGCTTAATAGTGATAGAGAAATTAATCAGGGGACAATATGGATTATTGTAAAAAATTATTTAAATAGGTAAGGGTAAGACTTTTTTTAACTATGCAAAGATGCATGTAACATATTCATAGGTAAATAAACAGAAAGCAGCTAAATATTTGGGGTGTGTGCTAAGTGTTACTGACTAAAGAGAAAGATATTTTTGTTGACTATGGACTGAGTCAGAATCCAGAATAAAGCAAAGATACAGGTACTCTGGTGTACATATTTCTCAGCATTTATGGTTAATTATTTTATGGGCTCTCACTGAAGTTTTCTAACATGTCAGGAAATTGCACACAACTTCTCAGCCTACATTCCCTTTCCAGGTCTAGAAAAGCTCCCCAAGGTTATCTTTGCCCAGGCCTCTGATATTCAGAATGTTTCTATTTTCTTTCTATAGTTGCCACAGATCACACTCTCCCCATTTCCTCAGGATCCTATCTTTTTCTCTACCAAGATGCTTCAGCTTTCCTATCTCCTCATTCTGGTTACCCCCAAAACAATCCTATAAAATGATCTTTTTTGAGTCTTTCACTGAAAAGCACTTAAAAGGATTCAGGAAGTTAATAAATAGCAAATATGGGAAAGCTACAGAAAGTGCAGGCAAGATTTCTCTTCTAAATCTTCTATCTGCCCCTAGAGTTTACTGTATTCAAAGTCTATAACCCTGAAAAATCTCAATCTCTCTTTAATTGCTATACTATTTCCTAAGACATCTAGGTTGTGTGAGCCAATGTTAATTTCACATGGTATGATATTCTTTGGAAATTCGTAAAATACCTGGAACTTTGAACTCTGACTCAAGTTAGCACTCCTTTTATTTTTAATACATGTATCTATTTTGAAGGCTTACTATTTTTTGTGGGGTTTTTTGGGCAGAGGTGGGAGATTTCCTTTACTAATCACAGTCAGACTTTCTGCAATTATTATTACTTTTGTTTTAGCAAGCTCATCTAATTTCAGAATCTTCTCAATACTGGAAATTGTGATACCAAACAATAAGAGCAGACTCAATATCCATATGAAATTATACATGTGTGAAATAGTATAATGAAAGATTGTCAAGAAGCACAAATTATAACCAATGTGTAGCAAATTTTCATAACCCATGATTTTAATAAATAAGCAAGATATTTATAGCTTTTGACATCATTGTACATAATATTAAAGAAAACTGATAACTTTGTGCAGCATAAAAAAATGTACCTTGACTTTTGTTGATCAGAAAATGAAAACTATGCATTTTAGTGTGTTTTCTCTTTCCCCTTTACTGTGAAAATGCTTAGATTCAGAATCACTGACCAATTGTACTACGGTGCTCTCTTTTGATACCTGGGAATATCTAAATATTCTGCTGCATTCACAACAGAAAGCATGCCACCCAAAAATTAGTGACTTAAAAGGTTCATTTTTAGCTCATAATTCTGTGGTTTGGAAATTTGGCAATGTTCAGTCAGCAGTTCCTCCCCTTTTCTGACCTTGACTCCCTCATGCAGCTGCAATCAGCTCGTAGGACAATTGGGGCTGTGGTCCCAGATGGCTTCACTCACATGTCTTATGGTTGGCTGAGATGATAAGAAATATCAAGCCATGTGTCTACAAACATCTAGTAGACAAGCCTTGCCAAATGGCAGCCGGGTTTCTAAATCAAGAAGAAAAGGCAAACCCCAATGTGAAAACCATTTTCAAGCCTTTGCTTGTGTCACATTTGCTAATGTCCCATTGGCCAAAGTAAATCACAAAACCAGCCTAGCATCAATGGGTAGGGTAATAGAGTATTCTTCCTCTTGAATGGCAAGAGCTACAAGGGATTGCAAACTATCATCTCTGCCTTATTGTTGTCATTTTAATTTTGTTTTACTTTTTTCTTACATTTATTACAACTTCTTATTTTGGGTTACTGTGACACACACAACTAGGAAGTATATAACATATATTTACAGATTAATTCAGAGTTACAAAGTGAATGCCTGCAGTAACACCACCCACATCAAGAAGTAATCAGGTTAATAATAATCCTGCTGAAACCCCATCCCTTCCATGCAAAGGAATCTATCATCTTGACTTTTATAGTAAGCCATTCTTTGTTTTTCTGTATGGTTTTACTATGTATATAAGCAATCCATTTTTATTTCACCTGTTGCTGTATTTTTTTGAATGGAGTAATACTATATGTATCATTTTGTGTCTTCATTTATCTAATATGATTAATCATGTTGCATACAGCTATAGTTCTTTCACCTTTCCTAAAATATAATTTTTTATACACATTATATTTCTGATAAACATTTAGGTTGCTTTCATATTTTTATAATTATGAACTATGTTGCTACAAGTTTATAAAATCTTGTTGAGAGATATTTAAAAATTCAGTAAATGGAGCAATATGTCATGTTCATCACTGAAAGATTTATTTTAAAAATGTCTGTTCTTTCAGATCATTCATAAATTCAATACAATCTCAAGAGTACTTCTCATTCCCTCATCTCCCAGACTTGCCTAAACACATCTGCCAAATTAATCTGCCTAAAATACTGTCTTTCTCTTGTTATTCTCTGCTTAAAACCTATAGTGACTTCCTTGTGCTGGAGCTCTGTTATTTAAAACTGACACTACTAGCATCACGTGGCTACTTAAATTTAAATTTTAATTAATTAAAATTAAATGAAATTAAAGTTCACTTTCTCACTTGTGCTACTTATTCAAGTGCTCCATAGCTGTGTGTGTGTGTACAATGTTGAACAGTTCAGATATAAAGCCTTTTCTGCATCACAGAAAGTTCTACTGGGAAGCATAATGTGCCAGAGAATAACGTCAGTTTCAACGTGGCAATCAAGAAGTTCACAGTCTAGAATGTAATGCTTAGGCCAATCTATTCAAAATTCCTCTAAAAGACTGTGAACTGTGATCATTCCTGCCTATACATACTTGTACCTAACAATTTAGATATCCTTTTCTTGTTTGAATATCATTTTGAAAACTATTTGGCCAACTCCTATTCTAATTATTCTCTTATTAATGTTAAACTTCTTTTCTAAACAATAATGATAATTATCTTCAGCACAATTTGTGGAACTATATCCATGTATACTAGTATTTATTACTGACTCTTGCTTGTGGATGTTTGT
>NW_012107753.1:162986-165413 GCF_000951045.1 Mandrillus leucophaeus | reverse complement strand
ATCAATGGGTAGGGTAATAGAGTATTCTTCCTCTTGAATGGCAAGAGCTACAAGGGATTGCAAACTATCATCTCTGCCTTATTGTTGTCATTTTAATTTTGTTTTACTTTTTTCTTACATTTATTACAACTTCTTATTTTGGGTTACTGTGACACACACAACTAGGAAGTATATAACATATATTTACAGATTAATTCAGAGTTACAAAGTGAATGCCTGCAGTAACACCACCCACATCAAGAAGTAATCAGGTTAATAATAATCCTGCTGAAACCCCATCCCTTCCATGCAAAGGAATCTATCATCTTGACTTTTATAGTAAGCCATTCTTTGTTTTTCTGTATGGTTTTACTATGTATATAAGCAATCCATTTTTATTTCACCTGTTGCTGTATTTTTTTTAATGGAGTAATACTATATGTATCA
This sequence comes from Mandrillus leucophaeus, assembly GCF_000951045.1. Classification (NCBI taxonomy): domain Eukaryota; kingdom Metazoa; phylum Chordata; class Mammalia; order Primates; family Cercopithecidae; genus Mandrillus; species Mandrillus leucophaeus. The sequence goes on along the minus strand of NW_012107753.1, from coordinate 164,987 downwards.
TTTTGTGTCTTCATTTATCTAATATGATTAATCATGTTGCATACAGCTATAGTTCTTTCACCTTTCCTAAAATATAATTTTTTATACACATTATATTTCTGATAAACATTTAGGTTGCTTTCATATTTTTATAATTATGAACTATGTTGCTACAAGTTTATAAAATCTTGTTGAGAGATATTTAAAAATTCAGTAAATGGAGCAATATGTCATGTTCATCACTGAAAGATTTATTTTAAAAATGTCTGTTCTTTCAGATCATTCATAAATTCAATACAATCTCAAGAGTACTTCTCATTCCCTCATCTCCCAGACTTGCCTAAACACATCTGCCAAATTAATCTGCCTAAAATACTGTCTTTCTCTTGTTATTCTCTGCTTAAAACCTATAGTGACTTCCTTGTGCTGGAGCTCTGTTATTTAAAACTGACACTACTAGCATCACGTGGCTACTTAAATTTAAATTTTAATTAATTAAAATTAAATGAAATTAAAGTTCACTTTCTCACTTGTGCTACTTATTCAAGTGCTCCATAGCTGTGTGTGTGTGTACAATGTTGAACAGTTCAGATATAAAGCCTTTCCTGCATCACAGAAAGTTCTACTGGGAAGCATAATGTGCCAGAGAATAACGTCAATTTCAACGTGGCAATCAAGAAGTTCACAGTCTAGAATGTAATGCTTAGGCCAATCTATTCAAAATTCCTCTAAAAGACTGTGAACTGTGATCATTCCTGCCTATACATACTTGTACCTAACAATTTAGATATCCTTTGCTTGTTTGAATATCATTTTGAAAACTATTTGGCCAACTCCTATTCTAATTATTCTCTTATTAATGTTAAACTTCTTTTCTAAACAATAATGATAATTATCTTCAGCACAATTTGTGGAACTATATCCATGTATACTAGTATTTATTACTGACTCTTGCTTGTGGATGTTTGTTTCTTGATGAGAAGACTATCATCATTACTTCTACGCATTTCCTCAGTATTACGAACTGCTGGGCTGTTGTCCACTGATAATAACCAGTTCTAGTAGATGACAACATTATACTTCCTCAGTAATGTTACTCAACCACTGTTGACCTTTTTCTCTAATGAAAATATCTCTCTCAGCAATAATGCAGTTCTATATCTTCCTTGCTACCACCATCTTCATTCCTACGTAATGACCTGTATGCAGGAGAGCTTCCTTTCATTATCAAGGCCCTTGGAAGATCTCTGTCCAGCACTTCAATGATATCTCAAAAGATACACTTCCACCTTCCTCCCTGTAAATTCTTGCATTGCACCACTGACTGTGACAGCAGTGGTGGTCAAAACTGTTTACTATGTCATGCCTAATTACTTGTGTATTGTTGCTAGAGTTGAATAATACAAATTATTAATGGGTAGTATGCCCTTCATACCTAATTTCCCAAGTTAAATTTACATCTGTTGTTATTGGTCACATGTCATAGGCTGATACATGCCATATGTAATATTTTCAGAAAGGTTTGTTAAATATTGGTTTAAAAAGAACTGGTAGACTCAGTACTTCTCAACAACTGAAGTGCCCGTGTCACTGGCAATTTTACTAGAGTTGACGTTTATCTAGCCTGACTCTCTCCTTTCCTGTTGTAGTAGAGAAGGCCAAAGACTACACTTAAATGCTCAAAATACACTCTTCAGACTCTCTCCAATTTAGTAAAGGACCCATTTTGTTGGCTTGCTCTTTATTTTAACACGTTTTATAGTAGGACATTTAATTGTTGATGATTCTGTGACACTGATGAGAAAAAAAAATGGAAATGTGAGCTGCTATTTGTCTGTTAGCTATTGTTCTATCTCTGCATCAAAAAAACAAAAACAAAAACAAAAACAAAAAGTCACTAGACTAAGTTATTTTAGAGGTGAAATACAGATAGCCCATTCTAGTTGAAGTTTGGCTCCCAGATATTCATAAGACTAAGTAAATCATTTCACCTCTTGCTTCTTTGGTGTTGGCCTGGATGCT
>NW_012107753.1:151237-161651 GCF_000951045.1 Mandrillus leucophaeus | reverse complement strand
CTTTCCTTTTAGAGATACTGCCAGAAGATACTACAACATGGAAAATGTATAGTGTTTATGAGTTTGGTATATTGAGTCTAACAAATGGGTGAATGGGATGGTTATTTTATTGCTACTTTTTAAAAGGTTGTTACAAATAATGAAAGAAAAAATTTAAAACATTATTTTCTGATTGGATTCTCATCCTTTTGTCTTTGGCAATGATGAGTAGAAGTAGAATATATTGTAATCCAACTTCATTCATAAATTCTCTGTCTTTTACCAGTGGCTGGCTTTGAAAACCGTCAAGGACGTAGGTACCACATATGGCTTTGTACAGGAGTTTAAAATCTTGCTTATGTGTGTATGTACGTGTGTATGTATATTTGTGTGTGAGTAAATAAATGCATAGGTGTAGATAACTTATTTTTCCTGCTGTCTGAAGTTGAAAAAAATGGGAGAGCAATGATAAGTTTCCTGTTGTCCGTGTCATATGTCACTTATTCAGAGAGGACTTCCATGGCAACATGGTAACCATAACCATATAAGCGCAGTATGTCCTTATCCATTCAAGAAACTCCTAGCATAGTTTTAAATTTTCTCTCCTCCGGCTGTTACTTCCCAGGGCACAAATTGTAGTTTATATCTGACCAACAGAATATCAAGCTGTTCAGGGGAAATATAGCATTTCTTTCAGTGGCAGCCACTTTGCCTCCTTCTACCTGGTTCCTAGCATGAGATGTCTTTAAGTTATAATCATTAGCTGTGATCATGGCCACATTATTATTGGCCTTACAACACTGTATGCAACAGTATAATTATTTTCCTTCTGTTCCCTTCACAAGACCTACCATAAACCTTTGGTAAAATATAACTAAATTGGAAATAATTCCTAGTTGTTTTAAAGTAATTCTTATTTTATTTTTGTTGTTGATAGCAGGCAAGTAGTTATGAGTTCATTATATCCTTCTATATATATCTCCACATCTGTGTGTCTGTCTAGTTATTTAACTTAATCACATATGAAGAACCAGGGCTAATCTGGCAAGGGACTTACTTTAATACATACGGACATAGATATAACTTTCCTGATCCCTGATTGCTGAAGATGACCTTCCCTAGACATCTTTATTATTAAGGAGTGAAGATGAGTTAGAAAAAAAGGGAAGATTTTCATGTCATTTCTTTCATAAATCAACCTCCCTTACTAATAAGTTTGATGCTGTCATCCCACCACGCATGGAACACCAATTTTAAGCTGTTTTCTTAGCAGTGGTGATGGATTTGAGCTAATTCTTTCATGTTGTCTTTTTCATGTGTCTTCCCAAAGTGAGACTTTTAATCTTGTTCTCAAATACATTATGCTAAACAAATGCACCAAATAGCCCTTATTCTCACTGCAAAGAAGACAAGGGAGAACTGCCCTAACATGTAACTTCTGACCCGTACCCACTGCTCATGCTGTATTCTAACAATGCTATGTAAAGAGAGAGAAGGGCATAGGAAAAAAGTAAAAATGGTTATGCGGACAGCGAGGATGCTAATTTATGTGAGTAATCAGAAACTACTTATTGAGAGTTTTTAAGCATTTACTGTATATCACCAGTCACCAGTTCATAAGTCTTTCTCTTCTGGAGACTATGAGTTTTTAAAAACAGGGATTGTATACCTTCTTCATTTATGTTGGAATTCTCAGCCCGAAACACAGTATATTTTCAGCTCAGCACCAAACTGAGCTCAGCACCAAACACAGTATATATACAGTGAGCTCAGTACCGAACACAGTATATACAATATGGGATCTTGGTGCATGTCACCTGAATGAACTGTAGTGTGATTGGGCACAGTAAGAATACAATGATTACCTACATGCCTATCATATAAATGGCACTCTTGTTAGCACCAAGGATAAAAAGCAAGGGAAAAAAGTGAGAAAAAATATTGCTAGAACATGGTGTATGGCTGATGAATCATTAATTCATTTGTCTTAGTTTGATTTCTTCCAGATGAAAACCCTGAAACAGGGGTTCAAGTACATTCATGTATTGATTAGGAGGTGACTCCCAGAAACACTGCAAGGGAAGGAGGAAAGTTATAGAGAAAAGGCAACACAGTCAATAATATGGTATACTCTCAAGTAAGCTTTCACTGTAGGTAACTGGAGCTTAATCCCAAAGGAGACCTCTTGAACACAAACTAGAACAAACATCTCAGAGTTATGTCCCCACATAGGTAAGGGAGCTGGAGTATTTGCATTGTTGGAATTTGCTGTTTGATAGAGGAATACATTCTTAAATAAATGTGCTTCTGTTATACATCATTTGAATGCGCATTTCTCGCTTTATGTTTTCTTGCTAATGATTTATTACTTGCTGTTTACTTTATATTTATTTTAGACTATGGAAATAATGTTGGACAAAAAGCAAATTCAACTGATTTTCTTATTCAAGTTCAAAATGGGGCATAAAGCAGTGGAAACAATCAACATCAACAATGCATTTGGCCCAGGAACTGCTAACAAACATACGTACAGTGGTGGCTCAAGAAATTTTGCAGAGGACAGGAGAACCTTGAAGAGGAATGTAGTGACCGCTATTGGAAGTTGATAACAATCAATTGAGAGTAATCATCGAAACTGATTCTCTTACAACTACATGAGAAGTTGCTGAATAACTCAACATTGGTCATTTGGCATTTGAAGTAAATTAGAAAGGTGAAAAAGCTCAATAAGTGGGTGCCTCATGAGCTGAGCAAAGATAAAAAATACCATTTTGAAGTGTTGTCTTCTTTTGTTCCACACAACAATGAACCATTTCTAGATCAAATTGTCATGTGCAAGGAAAAGTGGATTTTATGTGACAATTGGCAACAACCTGCTCAGTAGTTGGACTGAGAAGAAGCTCCAAAACACTTCCCAAAGCCAAACTTGCACCAAAAAAAAAAAAAGGTCATGGTCATTGTTCGGCGGTCTGCTGCTGGTCTGATCCACTACAACTTTCTGAATCCCAGTGAAACCATTAAATCTGAGAAGTATGCCCAGCAAATCGATGAGATGCGCAGAAAACTGCAACACCTGCAGCTGGCATTGGTCAACAGAAAGGGTCCAATTTTTCTCCCCATGACAACACCAGACCACACATCGCACAACCAACGCTTCAAAAGTGGAACAAATTGGGCTATCAAGTTTTGCCTCATCTGCCATATCCACCTGACCTCTTGCCAACCGACTATCACTTCTTTAAGCATCTCAACATCTTTTTGCAGGGAAATACTTCCACAACCAGAAGGATGCAAAAAATGCTTTCCAGAGCTCATCGAATCCTGAAGCATGGATTTTTACACCACAAGAATAAACAAACTTATTTCTCCTTGGCAAAAATGTGTTGACTGTAATCGTTCCTATATGATTAATAAAGATGTGTGTTGAGTCTAGTTATAATAATTTAAAATTCACTGTCCAAAACTGCAATAACCTTTGCACCAACCTAATATATTGGTTTAGTCTGTTCAAGCTGCTATAAGAAAATACCATGAAGTGAGTGGCCTGTCAACCACAGAAAATTATTTCTCATAGTTTTGGAGGCTGAAAAGTCCAAGATCAAGGCACCAGTATATTTGCTGAGTAGGTGAAGGTCTCCTTTCTGGTTCATCGATGGCTCTCTTTGCACTGTAACATCACAGGGCAGAAAGGGCAAGGTGCTTCTCTTGGAATTTTTTTTATACGGCATTAATCCCATTAATTCCCACAATGACAAATTCCTCATTAGGTAATCACCTCCCAAAGGCCCCTCCTCCTAATATTATCACCTTGGGGGTTAGGATTTCAATATATGAATCCTAGGGGAACACAACATTCTGGCCATGGCATACACAACTCTTACTGATGGTTTGTTGGAAGTACTCCCAGGGGATGTGAATTCCCTGGCATTTCTCACCTGCTTGCAGGTAAGAAACATGGGCCCTTGAAATCAAAGATAGTTCTAAAAGGAATGCCAGTATGGAAGCTGGAAGTGAGATTGACATACAATGTCCCACAGAAAGGACATCATGTGAAAGAAAGAAAATATATTTTATTCCAATTTGTGTCTACTATTATATTTTTAAACGGTTACTACATTGTTGGAAAATAAATACTTTTTCAGTGCTGCATTTAACCACTTAAGAAATGAAACTGTAAGCAATTAACCTGATCTAGGTGTCACAGAAATATTATTAAACATTAAGTGTGCTATGAACCCAAGAAAGTTCTAATCTAATCTATATACTTCTTTATGTGTGTTTGTCCTTGTAAGAGCACCTTCTCCGTGAGTAATGTCGATGCATTGCATAAGTCTATAAGAGCAGACTTTCCTTCTGCAGATTAAAGTTATTTGAATTTCAGAAGCAGGAGAAATCTCACATGACTATGCACACCCTGAATTTCTGTATATGATGAATACATATCATATGTTGATGTGCTTTATATTTCTGGTAACAGAATATAATTTTTATGAAAAATGTGACCAAAATTATCCTCACATTTTCTTTGGCCCCTTTATTTTAGAAGAGGTTTCCAATTCTTTCCTCAGTATCTTTGCTCATATTGAACAAGTAATTAGCTCTGGGTTAAAAATCTTGCTGTTTGTACATAGTTTACTAAATAGCTTATAGACAACTATCTAGCCAGTAATGACAAATGTGTAGGTCATTGTGATATGTGTTTTTGTTGTTGTTGTTGTTTTTGAGACAGAGTCTTGCTCTGTCACCCAGGCTGGAATGCAGTGGCGCGATCTTGGCTCACTGCAACCTAAGCTTCCTGGGTTCAAGCGATTCTCCTGCCTGAGTCTCCTGAGTAGCTGGGATTACAGGCATGCACTACCATGCCCGGCTAATTTTTGTATTTTTAGTAGAGACGGGATTTCACCACGTTGGTCAGGCTGGTCTCAAACTCCTGACCTCATGATCCACCCGCCTCAGCCTCCCAAAGTACTGGGATTCCAGGCGTGAGCCACCACACCCAGCTTGTTGTTAGTCTCATTCATTACTTTGACCTATGATTGAGTCGTGTCTCTCTTTATTTGCCACATTTTAAATTTTATACACTTTATGTGCTATTGTATGTCATTTTAAAAACTTTGGGCCAGGCACGGTAGCTCACACCTGTAATCCCAGCACTTTGGGAGGCCAAGGGGGGCAGATCACCTGAGGTCAGGAGTTTGAGACAAGCCTGGCCAACATGGCAAAACCCCGTCTTTACTAAAAATACAAAAATTAGCCAGAGTGGTGGTGGGTGCCTGTAATCCCAGCTCTTTGGAAGGCTGAGACACAGAATAACTTGAGTCCTGGAGACAGAGGTTGCAATGAGTCGAGATCATGCCACTGCACTCTAGGCTGGGCAACAGAGCGAGACTCCATCCATTTAAAAAAATAAACAAACAAAAAAAAACAACTTGTGGAATAGGTAAAGAATACATTAAAATGCAGAGATGAATGATTACTAAGCCAAAAAATGAATATACAACAAGCTAATAAAATATATATCATAATCATAATACTCACAGGCATAATATAATAAAAGATACTACATACAGAGCAAAAGTGGCTTATATGCGTGTATCTACTTTATCCTAACAGCACTCTGGTGATGCAGGTTTTATTATTTTTCCATGTGGGTCACATTCATCCTGTAGCAGAAACTGCTGATTCCCCACCACATTCCCTAGAGGTTTACCATGTCACACATGGAGTTCTGATTTCTCACTGCCAGAATCTGCACCTCTTTGCCCAATAGCTTTTCCACTAGCTGGAGACAGGTGTGCCCCCTTGCACAGTGGTCTGGAAGTACAGGAGAATTAACACAACTTTTACTTATCCCCCTTCCCCCATGTTTCCTGGTATAGCATCCTAAAAAAACTATTTGTACTCAAATTCTTATTTCAGAGTTGTGTTCTGGAGGAACCCAAACTAAGACACATCTGAAAATTCATTTGTTCCTCCATGTATGCATAAATATGCAACTACCTGGACATGGAGAAATAAGTAAGTATGTTTCTGGGGCTGAGAATGTATTGACTCAGCCTTGCATAATGGGAGTTGCTCAGAGGAAAGATAAAGGAGTAAAAGGGATATCACACTAAGAAAAGGTACTAACAGTATAGGTTCAAATTATGACAATTAGCCAAAACCATTTTATTTCTAAGTAGAGAAAGTAGTTAAATGAAATGGTGATCACATTGCACAAAGGCATGGCTATACTATATTACACTTGCAGAGAGAGAGAGATGACTGGTAGATACGATTGACTACTTACTGACTCTGGGTTTTCTATCAGTTGGCAAAATGATGTGGGAAGACAATTAGTAAATTAAATCTGATGTGCTGAGTGAAATCTGAAATGTTGGCAGCCATATTCTGCGGGGAAGTCAGTGGCAGGGGACAGACTGGGTAGTCTAGTAACACATACGTAAAAGACACTCACACTCAAACCCATACATTTTGAGAAGCAGATAAGCCGTCCTGGTCTAGGGAAAGTGTTAAGAGGACTGTATTCTCCTTAATCTCACTACAATGTTTAAAACTGACATTATATCTCTCAGGCACTGGCATTTCTAAGAATTATGATTGACAGTGAACTTGGATGAGAATGAGGTTTCTATCAGATTCCTAATTTAATTTGTTAACCTTTCATAATTTTTTTTGGTCAATTTCACAATTTGCTCTAAATATTCCTTTTTCCTTTCTGACTATATTTTTATTTTATTACATTTTAAAGTATTATATTATGGTAGTGGTGTGTTTGTTATTTTAAAGTATGCTAATGAGAATAAAGTATTGTTTAATCTATGATTGCCTGAAACTAGGTATGATCACATCTGGCAGCCTATTCAGGACTGAATGGAAGCTATGAGCTTTTCCATTGGAATCATTACAGTGCATGCTGTGAGTGTGAATGTTCATTAGCATATTATGGATCTATAATTTCTGCTTAAAAAAACTATGCAATGCAATTACCCAGCGTGGTAGGAGCTCTGTTTTCAACTTCAACATTTTCTCATTTCCTTCCTCTTTTTAGTGTACCTTCTCCATACCTCTGGATATTTGTTTTTCACTAAATAGAAACATTGGATAGTTCAAGATCTCTGACACTATGTCATTTCATAGAGCTCACACACTCTGACCAGAAGGAAAGATGGGTTCAGGGAAGCTGGGGCTACTGAAGATTGTCTGAATTCTGGTTAAATGGCCAAAAGAAAATGTGTGTTATGGAAAAGCAATGTTCTTGAAGCAGGAAGTGGTCTCTGAGCCATTGACTTGTTGTGTGACTTTGGGATACTCGGCCTCTCAGAGCTTTATTTTATTTCAATGGGATCAATAAGGTCTAACTGGAAGAGTGGTTTTGAACAGAAAAGAAGATCATATATGAGAAAGAGCTTTATAAAGAGTTTCTAGTTGTACAAAAACAAAGTTATTGCCATCATTACTTGCTTAGCAGGTGGCAATCTACAAATTGCTTTAATGTGTATTGTTTAATTTGGTTTTTAGAGTTGCACTCTAGAGTAGAAAGAGAAACTCCCTATTGCACAGATGGGAACACTGAAGTTCTGCAAGATCAGATAGAGTCAGGCATAACCAATTTTACAACTTGAAAAACTGAATAGAAATGCTTGACTTCTGAATTTGGAATTCAAATTTAAACTCTCATTTTAATTTAATTATTTGTATAAAAAATACAAATGTGTATGGACATACAGGAAAAAAGAGAGAGAAGAGAGAGGAAAGGCAGAGAGGGGAGAGAGAGAGAGAGAGAGAGAGAGAGAGAGAGTCTGTAATGTATCTTAGCACAGATATCCATTGTGCCTGTTAAAATCAGCACAGATTTTCATTTCAAATTCTGTATCTGAGTTTCTGAGTTTCCCTGTGGCTAAATGTTTACCTAGATATCGCTACTCTAGTTTCCACCTCCTGTACAATGTCAGTTCTCCAATCTATGTCTGGAGATTGCTCCTGTCATGCAGTAGACTGTCATGGTTATTCTCATGTAATGGTAAAGGTCTTTACACATATTGCAGCTCAACAGATATTTTGAAATTGGATATTAGACAATCTGACTTTTCAGGGTTTTTTTTAAGTCATTTTCTCTACCCGGGGCTTAAACTTTTCACCTTATTACTTGGTCTTCTCTTTCCTCTGAAACTCTTAACTTCTATTTGTTTTTATGCTCATCCCTGCTCTACATTGCTGTCCCTTTCTTATGCTAAACATATCATGAATCTCTTTTGTTATTTCCTCACCTAAACCTTCAGAACCTCACTTTCACTTCAGGTGGATTGTCAAGATGAGCCCAGAATAGAATGCAGGCTCCACGTGGGGAGGCAGGATTGGTCATTTCAGCCCTGTGTCTCCGGTTTCTCAAAGTAGTGGCTGACATGTAGTAGATAAAGAATAAATATGTAATGAATGAGTACATAAAAGTATTTCCTAAGAGGGATTCTCATACTAATTAGAAAAGCAATTAGAAGTATATTGTACGTATATTTTTTACCCCATTATATATTTAAATTGGATTCAGAAAAATTACAATAGATAATTCCTAAGTAGACAGCAATGTTTTACCAAAAGCATATTTTAAATGTGTTTTATATTCCTTGACACTTAAATTACTTCCCTTAAACACAGCACTTGCTACAAATTCACATCATTTTTTTTTTTCATTGCTTTTGTTTCATTTTTTTCCTTGCCCTAGAGATTGCTATTGTGCCGGATGAAGGCGTATTCTGAAAACTTCATTTAAAAATTAATAAATGTGTTTAATTGGAAAATAAGAACTGCTATGTTTTCATGGGTACTGGGCAGATACTTACCCACTAACCCTTATCCCCGGATTCTTTTTCTTTAATGTCACTCTCTGTAGAATTGCTTGATCAACGAAAACGTGTCTCTTGATGAAAACAGACTGTTCCTCAAAGAACAAATTAAGGACTTTCAGTTCTGGAGGTAAAACACTGTGAGTTCATCATGCAGTGCTGTAAAACAAATGTGTTATGTGCCTGGTAACTCTGTCACACAATCAACAGGAAGCCTGAAACACGGAGATGAGCTGATTTGCACATTTTCATCAGATACTTGCAAATGCAATCAAAATAAACCAATAAGATTTAAAACTTCTTGTCATGACTCAACCTCTTGGAATTTCCCACCTTTTAACAAATCATTTATCTCACATTAAATGAATATGCTGAATTTTTGCAAGCCATTTTAAATTCTAAGTTCTGTTTGAGGGTCTGAGTGTACTTTAAGAATGACCTCTCAAGGAGTTGCATAATGTAATGAAGAGAATGGGGGAATTGCTGACTCTTCTTAATCAATTCTTATGTCCTCCTCTCTTTTCTTCCCTCCTTTTTTTGTCATTTCTTTCCACTTTCTGTCTTCAGCCTTTTCTCTCTTACCCCTATTTTCTCTTTATTAGTCTCCAGCTCAAATTTTGTTCCTAGTGAATATAGGCAAATGGAAAAAAGTGTTGATTTCTTGGTAAATTGTTGTTATTCACTCAACGAACACTGTTTTGCAGGAGCCACTATGTGCTAAGCACTCTATTAGGCATAAACATGATTTTCAGTAAGCCACAGTCCATATTAAAACGTGGCTCAATAAACTAATTTAACTGTTTTCTAAATAGACCTTTGTTGGTAAAATGCATACCCCAAATCCACAACTAATGTGCTTCACCAACTTTTTTATTCTCTTTTTTCTAAGACAGGGTCTTACCCTGTCACTCAGGCTGACTGCAGTGGCACAATCATGGTTCACTCTGCAGCCTTAAATTCTCAGGCTCAAGAGATCCTCGCACTGCAGCCTCCTGAGTAGCTAGGACTACAGGTGTGCATCACCACACCCAGTTACCTTTTGTACTTTTTGCAGAGACAGAATTTCACCATGTTGCCCAGACTGGACTTCACCAAATTCTATATCCCAATGTGAAAAGCAAGGACTCGCCTCTTTAAAGTTGAAATAATTTACAGTGACTGGATGAAGGGATGAAAATCTATATCAAGCTCCATCTTTTACGAAATATGGATTGGAGGATTGAACAATTGACAATTAACTTATCTAAATTGGTGTTAACCTATTTACAGTTTTATACTACAATTTAGATTTTCATAATAAGGTCTGTCTAGGCTTCTTATATGGAATCAGCTATGTTACTTTTTTGTGAACTGGTGTAGTTTGTAAGAACCTGAATGCTTTGCTGATGTGTGTTGAGGAACTGCTTATACATCACTGTAAACCTCAGCTACCTTATGGAAAATATGCTATTTCTACTTGTACAGTCAAATTGTAGTTAAAATAACAGTCCTGTATTATTCTTGGTGTTTCTAGTCACTCTGCACCCTTTGAAAACTTGAGTCCTACCTCACAATTTCATCTACCAAGGATGAACCTGAAAACTAGGATCTCT
>NW_012107753.1:148479-150662 GCF_000951045.1 Mandrillus leucophaeus | reverse complement strand
AGGAAAATGTGGGAAAGTTTGGAACTCCCTAGAGACTTGTTGAATGACTTTGACAAAAATGCTGACAATGAAATCCAGGCTGGGGTGGTCTCAGATGGAGGTGAAAAACTTGTTGGGAACTGGAGCAGAGGTGACTCCTGTTATGTTTTAGCAAAGACACTAGCAGCATTTTGCCCCTGCCCTAGAGATTTGTGAAACTCTGAACTTGAGAGAAATGATTTATGATACCTGGCAGAATAAATTTCTAAGCAAGTAACTCAGGTGCTGTTAAAGGCATTCAGTTTAAGGGAAATAGAGCATAAAGGTTTGGAAAATTTGCAGCATGACAATGCCGTAGAAAAGAAAAACCCATTTTCTGAAGAGAAATTCAAGTCGGCTGCAGAAATTTGTGTAAGTAACGAGGAGCCGAATGTTAATCCCCAAGACAATGGGGAAAATGTCTCCAGGGCATGTCAGAGACCTTTGCAGCAGTCCCTTTCATCACAGGCCTGGAGGTTTAGGATGAAAAAATGGTTTCATGGGCCGGGCCCAGGGTCCCTCTGCACTGTGCAGTCTAGGGACTTGGTGCCCTGTATCCCAGCCTCTCTAGCCATGACTAGAAGGGGCCAAGGGACAGCGTGGGCTATTGCTTCAGAGGATGGAAGCCCCAAGCCTTGGCAGCTTCCACATGGTATTGAGCCTGCAGGTGCATGGAAGTCAAGAATTGAGGTTTGGGAGCCTCTGCCAAGATTTCACAGGATGTAAGGAAATGTCTGCATGTTCAGGCAAAAGTTTGTTTCAGGGGCAGGGCTCTCATGGAGAACCTCTTCTAGGCCTGTCTGGAAGGGACATGTGGGGTTGGAGCCCCTCCAGAGTCCCTACTGGGACACTGCCTAGTGGTGCTGTGAGTAGACAACCACCATCCTCCAGACCCCAGAATGGTAGATCCATTGACAGCTTGCACCGTGTGCCTGGAAAAGCTGCAGACATTCAACACCAGCCAGTGAAAGCAATCAGGAAGGAGGCTGTATCCTGCAATGCCACAGGGGCAGAGCTGCCCAAGACCATGGGAAACTACCTCTTGCATCAGCATGACATGAATTTCAGACATGGAGTCAAAAAGATCATTTTGGATCTTTAAGATTTGACTACTCTGCTGGATTTCAGACTTGCATGGGGCTTGTAGCCCCTTTGTTTTGGCCAATTTCTCCCATTTGGAATGCCTGTATTTATCCAATGTCTGTACCCCCATTGTATCTAACAAGTAACTAACTTGCCTTTTATTTTACAGGCTGATAGGCAGAAGGGACTTGCTTTGTCTCAGATGGAATATTGGACTGTAGACTTTTGAGTTAATGCTGAAATGGGCTAAAACTTTGGAGGACTGTTGGGAAGGCATGATTCATTTTGAAATGTGAGGACATGAGATTAGGGAGGGGCCAGTGGCAGAATCATTTGACTTGGCTATGTCCCCACCCAAATTTCATCTTAAATTCCCACATGTTGTGGGAGGGACCTGGTGGGAGGTGATTGAATCATGGGGTGAGTCTTTCTTGTGCTGTTCTTGTGATGGTTAAAAAGTCTCACTAGATCTGATGGTTTTAAAAAGGGGAGTTTCTCAGCACAAGCTCCCTTCTTGTCTGCCACTATGTGAGATGTGCCTTTCACCTTCTGCCATGATTGTGAGGCCTCCCCAGCCATGTGGAATGGTAAGTCCAATAAACCTCTTTGTTTTTTTTTTTTTTTTTGGGTAAATGACCCAGTCATGAGTTTGTCTTTTTCAGTAGCATGAAAACAGACTAATACAAAGTCACAGTAAATTAGGATGGGCCTCTAATCCAATATGACTGGTGTCCTTACAAAAGAGAGAATTTGGACACAAAGAGAGGACACTCAAATAGGGAGAAAGCCCAGTGAGGATTAGTCATACTGCCACAACCCAAGAAACTTGCAGAAGTTGGAAGACTACTGGAACTTCCCTAGCACCTTAAAGGGAGCATGGCCTTTTGAATGCATTACTCAGACATTTGCCTCTAGCACTGCAAAACAATACATTGCTGTTGCTTAAGCCAGTCAGTTTGTGGTATTTCATTATGTCAGCCCTAGGACACTAATACAGTGTTGTTCTTTCAGTCACCTATTTTGTTATATTAAAAAGTCAAAATAACATAGTGAGAAGTTCGCAATAATAACTACAAATTAGG
>NW_012107753.1:146820-148429 GCF_000951045.1 Mandrillus leucophaeus | reverse complement strand
CCAATATGACTGGTGTCCTTACAAAAGAGAGAATTTGGACACAAAGAGAGGACACTCAAATAGGGAGAAAGCCCAGTGAGGATTAGTCATACTGCCACAAGCCAAGAAACTTGCAGAAGTTGGAAGACTACTGGAACTTCCCTAGCACCTTAAAGGGAGCACGGCCTTTTGAACACATTACTCAGACATTTGTCTCTAGCACTGTAAAACAATACATTGCTGTTGCTTAAGCCAGTCAGTTTGTGGTATTTCATTATGTCAGCCCTAGGACACTAATACAGTGTTGTTCTTTCAGTCACCTATTTTGTTATATTAAAAAGTCAAAATAACAGTGAGAAGTTTGCAATAATAACTACAAATTAGGAAAGTTCAATTTCCATACTTTTGTATCCTCTCAGAAGTACAACCGAGAAACAGAGATGAGATAAGAATTTGAACCTACTAACTTAAGAATAAATCACGGTGATAACATTGAATGCCTTGAGGGGATTTAGATTGATAATTTATGTTCAGCAGAAGCAAAATGATAAAAGCATTCAAGGTTGGTCCATTAATTTTGAAAGCAAAATCTCCCATCAAAGTTTATAAATACTTCCAGAATTCCTGAAGATTCTAATCTCCATTTATGCTACAGAGGTAGCTATAAGGTAAGTGAAATCTCAAGTAGCCAGGTCCCTATTGATTATGTATCAGCAGAGGTTAGAAGATTTTATTTCTTCTCCCAAGTGGATTGTGAGAGCTTCGTTCTGACAACATACCTGTGCACATCTAAATGAATCAAGCTTTTTAAAAAGTTGACAATACAAAAAAAGAGATACAATTCAACATCTAAGGGTCTGAGAACACGTCTTTGAAAATGAAATACAACAAAAACCTAGGCCACCAACATCCTCCATTATGCAAGGCAACAATGCAAGCAACTACAGGGTCTTAAGAGAAGATAATAGGAAATGAAATAGAGCAAAATAGAGGAAAATGTGGAAATTTAATGAACAACATTAAAAAACATACTGTTATGTGGTGAAATCTGACATTTCTAGATTTTAACTACAGGATCAAATTGACCTTGAAACACGTATGCATAAAATCAATGCAATAATAATGCCCTTAATCTTAAATGTGCCAGTTGCTTTTCTAAGCACGTAATATATTATATGTAATTATATATTAATATACTATATATTATATAATATTTACATACACCTTTTTAGTTGGGTTATCTTATTATTTCATTTTACAGATAAGTAACCTGAAGCTTAAAGAAGTATTATTTTTAGGATGAAATAGCTAACTGGCTGGAGGTTACAGTTGATCCAAAGTATGACTCCAAAACCAATGATCTGTGTTTACAGAATGTCCATTTTCAAAGTTAGACATTTTCAATGTAACAACAACAATAAAGAACATATGTAGTGTTAGTAATAATTTCCTTAGCCCCACCAATTAATTAGTATAACATTGGTGTATTGGTGTTCCTACAAATTTACATTCTTTTTACCTAAAATCACCTCAGAGTCTAAGACTTACTCTCTACTTGACACAGTTTGGAGAACATCTGCCTTAACATTATTATCCATTACTGTTCAAGAAGCAAGAATTTCTTCAATCC
>NW_012107753.1:140370-143447 GCF_000951045.1 Mandrillus leucophaeus | reverse complement strand
TCAGTTGAAAAATAAGTTAAAATAAAATCTGTTCCAGAATGCAGATCTTTCAAATACCTGTTCAGTTATAATATTTCTAATCACAGTGAATCTCATGCAGTGTCTGAAGTTTTTTTAACCTCCCAAGGAGGCTCATCCCTGGATTCTCCCTTTCCTTATCTGAATAGCCTATCACCCCCATTCTTACTTTCTCTCTAATAGTCCCTCCTGGTGGGTGAGTCCTGCAGGAAAAATGAAAAAAGGACAAATTCTGTCTTTACTCACCAAAACCAACTTCTCCCAAATGGCTAACACTGCCCCATATTGATGCTGGCTCTGCAGCTGATTTATGGCAATATTTTTGCTTGGTTGAAACCACACCCTGGATCACTCCTGCTTGCGGGGCACAGAGAAAGAACCCACACCTGCATCTGCCAGTGTCTTGCCCTGAGCCAACACCACCTCCAGCATGACCACCCACACAGTCACCATCAGCTGCTGCCCCTAACTCCCTTTCAGC
Organism: Mandrillus leucophaeus; assembly: GCF_000951045.1. Taxonomy (NCBI): domain Eukaryota; kingdom Metazoa; phylum Chordata; class Mammalia; order Primates; family Cercopithecidae; genus Mandrillus; species Mandrillus leucophaeus. Next base: position 142,948 of record NW_012107753.1, on the reverse strand, counting down.
TGCATTGTCTCTATTACTATGGTGAACACCTGCAGGAAGGTAAGTACTCCAGCACCTGCTAGCAGTCTGCTGCAGCTGCTGCTATCATTGCTGCTGGCATGTGTAAATGAGGACAGATTCCACTTACCAAATCACAAAACCCTTTGGCTGACACGACCCGTGGGAGTGTGATGAGAAGCAGTCTGTGAGAACCTCAGCATCCCCAATGCAGTAGATTCTTGACCTCCAGGAGACAGAGAACAAATATGTGGCCCAGTACAAGTCTCCCAGATTTAGAGCACACAGTCCAGGAGTTAGGAGCTGAGTGTTGGCTCCGTAAAATCTTCTAGAAATGAAGCCTGTCAGCTGAATCTACCTTATTCTAGAATCAAACCCTCACGGTTATCAAATATGATAAAAGGAAAAAATCCAAATGCCAGTAACCTAAAAGATAGAAGGAAGATAAGTCTAAAACGTTGAGAAAGAATCAGTACAAGAACCTTGACAACTTAAAAAGCCAGAGTGCCTTCTTTCTTCCAAATGACTGCATCACCTCTATAGCAAGGGTTCTGACTGGGCTGAGGTGGCTGAAATTACAGAAATAGAATTCAGAATATGAATAGGAACAAAGATCCTTGAGCTATAGGAGAACCTTAAAACCCTATCTGAGGAAGCTAAAGATTGTGATAAAACAATGCAGGAGCTGACAGAAAAAAATATGCAGTATAGAAAAAATACCATAAACCAACCTGATAGAGCTAAAAAACACACTATAAGAATTTTACAATGCACAGTGCAGTGTTAAAAGCAAAATATACCAAGTGAAGAAAAGACTCCCAGCGCTTGAAGACTGGCTTTCTGAAACAAGACAGGCAGACAAGAATACAGAAAAACAGAATGAAGAAAGAATGAACAAAACATTCAAGAAATATGGAATTATTTAAAGAGAACAAATCTATGACTCACTGGCATCCCTAAAAGAGACAAGGAGAATGGAACCAACTTGGAAAATGTACTTCAAGATATTGTCCATGAGAACTTTCCCAACCTAGCTAGACAGGCTAACATTCAAATTCAGGAAATGCAGAAAATCCCAGGATAACACTGCAAAAGAAGATCATTCTCAAGATACATAATTATCAGATTCTCCAATGTTGAAATGAGAGAAAAAATGTTAAATGCAGCCAGAGAGAAGGGTCATGTCACCTACAAAGGGAAGCCCATCAGACTAACAGCAGACCTCTCAGCAGAAACCCTACAAGCCAGAAGAGATTGGAGGCCAATACTCAACATTCCTAAAGAAAAGATATTCCAACCAAGAATTTCATACCCAGCCAAACTAGGCTTCATAATCAAAGGAGAAATAAGATCTTTTTCAGAGAAGCGAATACTAAAGGAATTCATGACTCTCTGACTAGCCTTACAAGAGCTCCTGAAGGAAACACTAAATATGGAACAGAAAGACTATTAACAACCAGTACAAAAACACACTGAAGTACACAGACCAGTGACACTATAAAGCAAACACATAAGTAAGGTTGAAAATAGACAGCTAACATCATGCTGATAAGATCAAATCCACACTTATCAATACTAACCTTGAATGTAAATGGGCTAAATGTCCCAATTGAAAAGCAAAGAGTGGCAAGCTGCATAAAGAACCAAGATCTATTGACAGGCTGTATTCCAGAGACCCATCTCACATGCAATGCCACATATTGGCTTAAAATAAAGGAATGGGGAAAAATCTACCAAGCAAATTGAAAATAGAAAAGAGAGGGATTGCAATCCTAGTTTCAGACAACACACACTTTAAATAAACAAAGATAAAAAAGACAAAGAATGGACATTACATAATTGAAAAGGGTTTAATTCCACAAGAAGATCTAACTATCCTAAATATATATGCACCCAATACAGGAGCACCCAGTTTCATAAGGAAAGTTCTTAGAGACTTTCAAAGAGATTTAGACTCCTACACAATAATAGTGGGAGACTTTATCACCTCACTGACAATATCAGACTGATAATTAATTCAGAAAATTAACAAAGATATTCAGGACCTGAACTCAACACACGGTCAAATGGACTTGACAGACATCTAGAGAACTCTCCACTCAAAGAGAAGAGAATTTAAATTCTCATTGCCACATGGCATATACTCTGAAATCAATCACATAACCAAGAGTAAATACTTTTCAGCAAATAAAATGGAACTACAATCATTAAAAAAACAGTCTCTTAGACCACAATGCAACGAAAGTAGAAACCAAGACTAAGAAATACACTTAAAGCCATACAATTATATAGAAATTGAATAACCCACTCCTTAATGATTTTTGGGTAAATAATGAATGAAATTAAGGCAGAAATCAAACTAATGAGAACAAAGATACAACACACTAGAATCTCTGAGATACAGCTAAGGTAGTGTTAAGAGGGATATTCATAGTACTAAATGCCCACATCAAAAAGTTAGAAATATCTTAATTTAAAAACGTAACATCACAAATAAAAGAACTAGAGAACCAGGAACAAACCAATCCCAAAGCTAGCAGAAGACAAGAAATAACCAAAATCAAAGCTGAACTGAAGGAGA
>NW_012107753.1:134153-140320 GCF_000951045.1 Mandrillus leucophaeus | reverse complement strand
ACAAAAACCATTGAAAAGCTCAACTAATCCAGGAGCTTTTTTTTTTTTTTTGGGGAAAAAATTAATAAAATAGATAGACTTCTAGCTAGATTAATAAAGAAGAAAAAAGAGAGGATTCAAATAAACAATCAGAAATGACAAGTGGGATATTAACACTTATCCTACAGAAATGCAAACAACCATCAGAGGATATTACGATCACTTCTATGCACATAAACTAGAAAACATAGAAGAAATGTATAAATTCCTGGACACATACACCTTCTCAAGACTGAATTAAGAAGAAATTGAATCTCTAAACAGATCAATAATGAGTTCTGAAATTTGAATAAATAATAAATAGCCTACCAACAAAAAAAATCTAAGACCAGACAGATTCACAGCTGAATTCTACCAGATATACAAAGAAGAGCTGGTACCAGTCTTGCTGAAACTATTTGAAAAAATTGAGGAGGAGAGACTCCTCCCTAACTCATTCTATGAGACCAGCATCATCCTAATACCAAAACCTGGCAGAGATCCAACAAAAAGAGAAAACTTCAGGCCAATATCGTTGATAAACATCAATGCGAAAATCTTCAACAAAATACTGGCAAACCAAATCCAGCAGCACATCAAAAAGCATATCTGCCACAATTGAGTAGGCTTTATTCCTGGAAAGCAAGGTTGGTTCAACATACACAAATCAATAAATGTGATTAATCACATAAACAGAACTAAAGACAAAAACCGTGATTACCTTCATAGATGCAGAAAAAGCTTTGATAAAATTAAACGCCCCTTCAAGTTAAAAACTCTCAATAAACTAGGTGTTGAAGGAACATACCTCAAAATAATAAGAGTCATGTATGACAAACCCACTGACAACATCACACTGAATGGGTAAAAACTAGAAGCATTCCCCTTGAAAAGTGGCACAAGACAAGAATGCCTTCTCTTATCACTCCTATTCAACATAGGATTGGAAGTCCTGACCACCTCAATCAGGCAAGAGAAAGAAATAAACAGCATCTAATTAGGAAGAGAGGAAGTCAAATTATTCCTGTATGCAGAGAACATGATCCTGTATCTAGAAATCCTTTTAGTCTCTGCCCCAAAGCTCCTTAAACTGATAACTTCAGCAAAGTTCATTTGTGAAAATCACTAATATTCCTATACGCCATCAACAGTCAAGACGAGCCAAATCAGAAATGCAATCCCTTTCACAATTGCCACAAATAAAATAAAATACCTAGGCATACAACTACCAGGGAGGTAAAAGACTTGTGGAAGCAGAACAATGAAACACTTCTCAAAGAAATCAGAGATGACACAAATAAATGGAAAAATATTCCATGCTCATGAATAGGAAAATTCAATATTATTAAAATGGCTATACTGCCAAAAGCAATTTATAGATTTGATAGGGTTTGGCTGTGGCCCCACCCAAATCTTATCTTGAATTGTAGCTCCCATAATTCCTACATGCTGTGGGAGGGATCCAGTGGGAGATAATTGAATCATGGGGGAAGTTTCCCCCATGCTGTTCTCATGGTAGTTAATAAGTCTCAGGAGATATGATGGTTTTATAAGGGGAAACTCCTTTTGCTTGGTTCTCATTCTCTCTTGTCACCACCATGTAAGAAGTGCCTTTCATCTTCCATCATGATTGTGAGGCCTTCCAGCCACATGGAACTGTGAGTCCACTAAACCTTTTTCTTTATAAATTACCCAGTCTTGGGTATGTCTTTATCAGCACTGTGAAGATGAACTAATACAAGATTCAATGCTATTCCTATTAAACTACCATTGCAATTCTTTAAAGAACTAGAAAAAAACTATTTTAATATTCATGTGGTACCAAGAAAAGAGCCCGAATAGCCAAGGAAAACCTAAGCAAAAAGAACAAAGCTGGAGGCATCATGCCACCTGACTTCAAACCACTATGTGGCTACAGTAACAAAAACAGCATGGTACTGATACAAAAACAGAAACCCAGACCAATAGAACATAATAGAAAACCCAGAAATAAATCTGCACACCTACAACTGTTTGATTTTCAACAAACCTAACGAAACAAACTTATGTGGTTTGGTTGTGTGCCCAATCAAATCTCCTCTTGAATTCCCAACTGTTGTGGGAGGGACCCAGTGGGAGGAAATTGAATCATGGGGGCAGGTCTTTCCTGTGTTGTTCTTGTGATAGTGAGTAAGTCTCATGAGATCTGATGATTATTATAAGGGGGAGTTTTCCTGCACAAATTCTCTTTTTGCCTGCTGCCATCCATGTAAGACGTGACTTGCTCCTCCTTGACTTCTGCCATGATTGTGAAGCCTCCCCAGCCACATGGAACTTTTAGTACAATAAACCTCTTTCTTTTGTAAATTGCCCAGTCTCAGGTATGTCTTTATCAGCAGCGTGAAAACAGACTAATACACAAGCAATGAGCAAAGGATTTTCTATTCATTAAATGACCCTGGAATAACTGGCTAGCCACATGCAGAAAATTGAAACTGAACCCATTCCTTATACCATATACAAAAATTAACTCAAGATGGATTAAAGCCTTAAATATAAAACCTCAAAACTATAAAAATCCTGGAAGACAACCTAGGCAATACCATTCTGTACGTAGGAATGGGCAAAGATTTCATGATGAAGACACCAAAAACAATTGTAACAAAAGCAAAAAATGACAAATGGAATCTAATTAAACTAAAGAGCTTCTGCACAGTAAAGGAAACTATCAACAGAATGAACAACTCACAAAATAAGATACAAATTTTGCAAACTATGCATCTGACAAAGGTCTATTATTTAGCATCTACAAGGAACTTAAGCAAATTTACAAAAACAAAAAACAAACAGCCCCATGAAAAAGTGAGCAAAGGAAACGAACAGACACTTTTTAAATAAAAGACATATATGTGACCAAGAGGCATAAGAAAAACATCTCAACATCACTGATGGTTAGAGAAATGCAAATCAAAACCACAATGAGAGTCCATCTCACACCAATAAGTATGGCTATTATTAAAAAGTCAAAAAATAACAGATGCTGAACAGAGGTTATAGAGGAAAAAGAACATTTATACACTGCTGTTGGGAGCGTAAATTATTAGACTGGTGCAAAAGTAATTGTGGTTTTCGCCATTTTTTTTTAATAGTAAAAACTGCATTTACTTTTGCACCAAGGTAGTAGTTCAACCACTATGGAAGACAGTGTGGTGATTCCTCAAATATCTAAAGCACAAATATCGTTGGACCCAGCAATCCATTACTGTGTATATACCCAAAGGAATATAAACCATTATATTAAAAAGACACATGCTTGTGTATGTTCATAGCAGCATTATTTACAATAGCAAAGACATCAACCTAAATATCCATCAATGGCAGACTGGACAAAGAAGATGTGGTACATATACACCATGGAATACTATGTAGTCATAAAAAGGAATGAGATATGTGCTTTGCAGGAACATGGATAAAGCTGGAGACCATTATCCTTAGCAAACTAACACAGGAACAGAGAAACAAATACTGCATGTTCTCAGTGGAAGCTAAATGACAAGAACACGTGGACACATAGAGGGGAACGATTCACACAGGGGTCTACTGGAGAATGGAAGGTGGGAGGAGAGAGAGGATCAGGAAAAATGACTATTGGATACTAAGCTTAATATCTGGATGATGAAATAATCTGTACAACAAACCCCCATCACATGAGTTTATCTATATAACAAACCTGTACATGTATCCTTGAACTTAAGATACAACTTAAAAAAAAACACACCCTACCCAGTTAAGATGTTACTATTTTTTGGGTCAAAAGTTTTTTTTTTTTTTGCCCTAATTCCTTTAGGCCCCATTAGTGCCATCAATGCCTGTGCTGAACAATCGTTCCTCATGGTAAAATCAAGGAGCTGTTAAGTTTTACAGATCTAGTTTCAAATTCGGGTTTCTTAATATTTCAATGAAAAAGAGGAAAGGCATTTTAAAAATAGCTAAATAAATCCATAATGACAAAAAATTGAGAGGGGGAAAACTATATGGTAGAAGAATGAGTAGAAACTGGTCTGATAGGACACAAAATATTGAGATATAAGTTAGCTAGAGGGGAAACCAAGAATCAAGGAGATTTATGATGCAAAACCTTAGGCTCTGAATAAAGGACACTCAAAATTTAATTCTGTCTACAAGGCGTCTTCAAAAGTTCATGGAAAATGTGTATTATTAAAAAAACTATGCATGAGTTTCAAAAATTTTTTGCACTAAACTAAGCTCATGCTAACTGTTATACCATGTCTGAACATAATGTAGTGTGAGGTACTAAGCACTATAAGACATCAATTTGAAAAGGGCTGCTATTAGAACAACATGAATTCTGCTAATATTGAAGCAAGAACAAACATCAAATTTATGGTGAAGGTTGTGTGGAAGAATGGTGACTTCATTAATGCTTTATGAAAAGTTTATGAGGACAATATCCCAAAGAAATGAGCAGTTTACAAATGGATAACTCATTTCAAGATGGGCTGAGACAATGTTGAAGATGAAGTCTGCAGCAGCAAGCCATCTACATTAATTTGTGAGGAAAAAATTCATCTTTTTTTATGCCCTGATTGAAGAGGACCAGTGAATAACAGCAGAAACAAGAGCCAATACCGTATACATTTCAAATGGTTAGGCTTACACAATTCTGACAAAAATTAAAGTTGAGCAAACTTTTTCCTCAATGCGTGCCAAAACTTTTGTGCCCATATCAGCTACAGACAAAAGCAGAGCTTTCAATGGATAGTTTACATAAGTGAAATAAAGATCCTGACGTATTTCCTTGAGAAAACATAACAGGAGATGAAACGTGGCTTTACCAGTATAATTCTGAAGACAAGGCACAATCAAAGCAATAGCTACCAAGAGGTGGAAGTGGCCTAGTCAAAGCAAAAGCAGACCTGTCAAGAGCAAGGGTCAGGTAACAGTTTTTTGGGGATGTTCAAGGCATATTGCTTGTTGACTTTCTGAAGGGCCAAAGAATGATAACATCTGCTTGTTACGAGAGTGTTTTGGAAAGGTTAGCCAAAACTTTAGCAGAAAAATGCCCAAGAAACCTTAACCAGAGAGCTCTTCTCCACTACAGCAATGCTCCTGCTCATTCTTTTCATCAAACAAGGGAAATTTTGTGAGTTTTGAAGGGAAATCATTAGCCATTCCCCTTACAGTCCTGACATGGCTCCTTCTGACTTCTTGTTTTTTTTTAATCCTAAAATGTCTTTAAAAGGTGCCCACTTTTCTTCAGTAAATAATGTAAAAAAGACAGCGTTGACATGATTAAATTTCCAGGACATTCAGTTCTCTAGAGATGAAGTAAATGGCTGGTATCATTACTTAACAAAAGTGTCTTGAGTTTGATGGAGCTTATGTTGAGATATAAAGTATCTATTTCTGTTTTTATCTTTAAATCCCATTTTCCACAAACTTTTTGAGTCCCTTTGTACAATACGACGATCAGATAACAGTCTGAGTCAAAAGCAAGTAGACCACATCTCTTCGCCCACTTTTTCTGCAGTTGGACAATTGCCTTGCCTTGCCATCTGACACCAACAACAGCATAAGCCTACACAAGTGGAACTGAAGCCACGATAAGGAAGGAAGAAACCACCTATACTACACCAAGATCCTTGCCACCTGCCTTCCTAAGCTCGACTTAGGACCTTGCAGCTAGGTTTGTACCTCCCAGACAGAAAATTGGAAGATTCCTCTGCAGGAAGCTGAACATCCCAACAAACGGGTGCCTAGAATGAAACTGCCCAGTCAGATCCTATACAATGAAGTTCACAAGGTGACAAATCAAGTCTGAGAAAACAGAGAATTTAATTATGCTTTCCAGAGCCTCAAGTTTATACGTAAGCAGGCAGTCAAGTATAGGCAGGTATTTGTAAGAGACCTCTAACGTAAAAGACTGAGACCAGAGAGTCAAACAAGCAAACAGATACAATGAATTTCCAGAAAACACACAAATGAAAGCAAGGAAAGAAAATATTGAAACATTAAAAAAACACTACAATTAATATCCTCAGAGAAATAAGATATTGTATTCTTGAAATAACATAGAATGCTATTTTTAAAGAAGGAACATTTAGAATCAATAAATGTGCAGTTGGAACTTTAAAAAAATAAAAAGAAAT
>NW_012107753.1:120500-132463 GCF_000951045.1 Mandrillus leucophaeus | reverse complement strand
GTGCCAAAACTTTTGTGCCCATATCAGCTACAGACAAAAGCAGAGCTTTCAATGGATAGTTTACATAAGTGAAATAAAGATCCTGACGTATTTCCTTGAGAAAACATAACAGGAGATGAAACGTGGCTTTACCAGTATAATTCTGAAGACAAGGCACAATCAAAGCAATAGCTACCAAGAGGTGGAAGTGGCCTAGTCAAAGCAAAAGCAGACCTGTCAAGAGCAAGGGTCAGGTAACAGTTTTTTGGGGATGTTCAAGGCATATTGCTTGTTGACTTTCTGAAGGGCCAAAGAATGATAACATCTGCTTGTTACGAGAGTGTTTTGGAAAGGTTAGCCAAAACTTTAGCAGAAAAATGCCCAAGAAACCTTAACCAGAGAGCTCTTCTCCACTACAGCAATGCTCCTGCTCATTCTTTTCATCAAACAAGGGAAATTTTGTGAGTTTTGAAGGGAAATCATTAGCCATTCCCCTTACAGTCCTGACATGGCTCCTTCTGACTTCTTGTTTTTTTTTAATCCTAAAATGTCTTTAAAAGGTGCCCACTTTTCTTCAGTAAATAATGTAAAAAAGACAGCGTTGACATGATTAAATTTCCAGGACATTCAGTTCTCTAGAGATGAAGTAAATGGCTGGTATCATTACTTAACAAAAGTGTCTTGAGTTTGATGGAGCTTATGTTGAGATATAAAGTATCTATTTCTGTTTTTATCTTTAAATCCCATTTTCCACAAACTTTTTGAGTCCCTTTGTACAATACGACGATCAGATAACAGTCTGAGTCAAAAGCAAGTAGACCACATCTCTTCGCCCACTTTTTCTGCAGTTGGACAATTGCCTTGCCTTGCCATCTGACACCAACAACAGCATAAGCCTACACAAGTGGAACTGAAGCCACGATAAGGAAGGAAGAAACCACCTATACTACACCAAGATCCTTGCCACCTGCCTTCCTAAGCTCGACTTAGGACCTTGCAGCTAGGTTTGTACCTCCCAGACAGAAAATTGGAAGATTCCTCTGCAGGAAGCTGAACATCCCAACAAACGGGTGCCTAGAATGAAACTGCCCAGTCAGATCCTATACAATGAAGTTCACAAGGTGACAAATCAAGTCTGAGAAAACAGAGAATTTAATTATGCTTTCCAGAGCCTCAAGTTTATACGTAAGCAGGCAGTCAAGTATAGGCAGGTATTTGTAAGAGACCTCTAACGTAAAAGACTGAGACCAGAGAGTCAAACAAGCAAACAGATACAATGAATTTCCAGAAAACACACAAATGAAAGCAAGGAAAGAAAATATTGAAACATTAAAAAAACACTACAATTAATATCCTCAGAGAAATAAGATATTGTATTCTTGAAATAACATAGAATGCTATTTTTAAAGAAGGAACATTTAGAATCAATAAATGTGCAGTTGGAACTTTAAAAAAATAAAAAGAAATCCATAGCAGGACTGGAGAATAAGTCAGGGATATCAGCCAGGAAATAGTATCCCTTGTTAATATGGAAAAAGGATGAAATAAGAGAGGTTAGAAAATTTTATCATTATGACTCTAAAAAGAAAGTTACATGACTCTAAAATTGAGTGCTAAAGGATCAGGTAATAGCATTGGGGTATGTGAAAGGAGAGGGTCCAACTGAAAGTTCAGATACTGTAGCCACAGCTGGTCCTACTGACAAGGTGTCTTTTGGATAAAGGCATGAAGTGAAGTGAGCAGGCTCACACCTGTGATGCCTGGGGAAGGCAATCCCAAGCAGAGAGAAAGACAAATAGAAAGCAAGTAGGCTTCATATGTTTAAGAAACAGAAAGTAGGTCATTGTGGCTGGAGTGGAGTCAAAGACAGATTGTAGGTAAAGATGACAGGTCCTGGTTGGTTTTATACAGAGCTGTTACGGGTCAGGCTTGACTGACTTTTTTCTTCCATTGAGATCAATTTATTTTTCTACTTGAAGAATTACGTAAGTAGACTCTGCTCAGATAATGTACCGAGTATCTTCAGTTATGAAAGAAATGTAATATACTTTTCTACTACTGAGAGGTGACAACGTGCTAACAGACCTCGCTCTCAGCGCCTCCTCTGCCTCGGGGTCCACTCTGGTGGCGCTTGAGGAGGCCTTCAGCCCACCACGGCACTGTGGGAGACCCTCTCTGGGCTGGCTGAGGCCGGAGCAGACGCCCTCCGCTTGCGGGGAAGTGCGGAGGAGAAGCGCGGGCAGGAACCGGGGCTGCGCGCGGCCTGCGAGTTCCGGGTGGGCGCAGGCAAGGCGGGCCCCACATTCAAAGAGGTCATGGGGCGCCGCCGGCCCGGGGCAGCGAAGGGCTTAGCACCGGTACCGGCAGATGTGGAGGGTACACCAGGTCTTCCCGCACTGCCGGCCCCGCCCGCGCCGCGCTCGAATTCTCGCGGGGCCTCAGCCCATTCCCCGCGGGGAAGGGCTCAGGACCTGCAGCCCGCCTTGCCCGAGCTCCGCCGTAGGCTCCCGCACTGCCCGAGCCTTCCAGACGGGCGCCGCCCCCTGCTCCGCGGCGCCCGGTCACATCGACCTCCCAAGGGCTGAGGAGTGCGGGCATGCAGCGCGAGACTGACAGGCAGGCAGCTCCGCCCACGGCCGTGGCGCAGCAGCCACTAGGTGAAGCCAGGTACGCTCCTGAATCGGTGGGGACTTGGAGAAGTTTTATGTTTAGTTGGAGGATTGTAAACGCACCAGTCAGCACTCTATGTCTAGCTCAAGGTTTGTAAACGCATCAATCAGCACTCTGTTAAAACAGACCAATCAGCTCTCTGTAAAATGGACCAATCAGCTCTTTGTAAAATGAACCAATCAGCAGGATGTGGGTGGGGTCCTATAAGGGAATAAAAGCAGGCTGCGAGCCAGTAGTGGTAACTCCCCTGTTACTTTCCCCACTGTGAGAGCTTTGTTTATTTGCTGTTTATAATAAATTTTGCTGGTGTTTGGGTGTATGCCACCTTTGTGAGCTGTAACACATTGGAGTTCTGCAGCTTAACTCCTGTCGGTGACACCACGAGCCCACCCAAAGGAAGAAGCTCCGGAGACATCTGAACATCTGAAGAAACGAATTTCGGACACACCATCTTTAAGAGCTGTGACACTCACCGTGACTGTCCGGGGCTTCATTGTTGAAGTCAGCAAGACCAAGAACCCGCCAATTCCCGACACACTACTATGAATTTTCCTTAAAGGTATTTCTTTAGAAAATCTCTTTGGTATTAGTGTCTTGAATATGTTGGATTTTTATTTGCATTCTCTCTTGAATCATAGTTTTCCTAGAATTATTCTCGTTTTTAACAGCTGAGAACTAATGAGAAATTGCAACTAAGTGGAAGCCTACTGGCATATTTTATCTAGTTGGTAGAATTGTGGCTAGTGCTAAAACAAGCAAGCAATTCTCAACATATAAAATTAGCTGATTTCATACATGATCTTTGGATTTCTGGCTTCCATTGGATAAGGGGTCTCTCTGGCAACACTGGGCTTACATTCCTAAGTGGCCAATTCGTTGAAATTATGTCACATGGCTGCTTTTTGTTCTGAGAATACTTCTCCAAGTTTTCCCACTGGCTCAAACTCCTGAAATATTTTACTCATTTACATTACCTCTATTCTCTCTTGAAGGTATTAAAGTTTTCCAACTCTGTTATAGACGAATAGGGTAGATTAAAATATGAATCTCAAAAGGGTAGGTTAAAATATGAATCTCTCACTTAATAAACTGGTACAATCTATGGCTGTCTCACTCCCGGGGAAAGGTGGAGGGTCAGCTTGAATTATTTTGAGTGGCAGGTCTCTTTACTGGAGCATAAATTATCTGGGGGAAAGTAACCTCCTTTAGTGTTGGCGTCAGGCTACTTTGTATCTGTTGTACTGCTCCTTACTTACCTCACTAACATCAGTTAGTTCAATTTGAGGAATGTGAAAAAAAATTCTCAAAGTATTCTTCGTCTGTTTGATTTCATGTTCTCATCAGACAAGTTTATGCCAGATGATGAATATGAATACTGTTATTTAGGTAGATCATTTAAAAATGTCTTTGAACTCATACAGTTTCTATTATGTCAAATAGCATTACACCAACATACTATAAAACACTGGCAGGCTCTTGGTCAGGGTAATATTAGGCTATATTGCAGTAACACATACACCTTGTAATTGCAAAGGCATAACCCAACAGTCTTTCTTTTTTGCCCCTCGAAAGTTCTGATGATTTGAGGGAATTCTCCAAGGCAGTTATCGTCTTACTAGCTTTTCAGGAATCCCATCTTCTTACAATTACTGATGCTTTCAGCTCAACAAGTATCTTCTAGAGTAGTTGCAGCAAGGGATGAGAAATTTACGAAATTCAAAGTAAGATTACTAGCAAAAACAGGAGGCCCAGTCAAATTTGAATTTCAGATTAACCAGGAATAATTTTTACTATAATTATGTCCCAAATACTGCATGGCACATGCTTGCTTATACTAAGAATATTTGTTGTTTATCTGAAATTCAGAAATAGCTGTTGTCTACTATTTTTATTTGCTAAATCTGGCAATCCTAAATCAAACCTGATTTTAGGTAGCTCAACCTAAAGATGACAATACCTCTTTACTGCTCACAGCCCATTGGGCAGAACTGGTCGTGTAATCTCAACGTGAATCCAAAGGAGTCTAGGAAATTTAGAGAAACACAGATTATTTGATGAGCATTTATGTATTTATTGCATAGTTTTAGAAATAGAAATTTTAGAACCAAAGTCATCTCTGATGTATTTACCTCATTAACATTTAGTCAGTTTACCAATGAGAAAACTAAACCCAGAGGGGTGAAGGAATGTGTTCATTTTACACAGTTACTTAGTGGCTGGCTGAGATTCCCAGATACACTGAGTCACATCTTAGGACTACTTCCATTAAATGGCGCAGTGTCTCTGGACTTCCTTTCAAATTAACATAACTTTTTTCCATAAAATATTTGAAAGTCATACACGTGTGAGATATTTTCTCAGATCTAGTTATCCCTTAAGATTGAGAAGCCAATCACAATGCATACAAAAATTTGCCTGAATGTTTAATTCATAAAATATTCTATCAGCATAATTAGAAGCAAAATATTGGTGGTGTAAAGTTACAGAATATAGAAAAATTGAGGGAAACATTTAGTTCATACTAAAACGAACAACTTTTTCCTTTTTTCCTTTTACCCCTTTTCCTGGTAAATCAGAGTCCCAGCTACAGTGCATTAAGTAATGGCTTAATCAGCAGCTAGAGATGGTCTGAGGTCTGCTTCAGTGAGTGAGAAGCTGGCACTAAAGGCATTTAAGCATCTTCCAGCCATTGCACACAGTTGATTGTAATGATTGTTGATTGTAATGATTTTTGAGCCATTCTATATTATGGGAAATGTCAAAATCGGTATTGTCCAAGAACTCACACATTTGAAAAACGAGTTTATGGGATGTGGAAGTGGAGAAGAAACCACTAGTTGTAGACAGCAGCTAATCTAATAGCTGAATTTTTTTCTTTGTTAAGATTGAAGTGGCTCTTCATCACTGCCAACCACTCCCCACTGCTCTTGCCTGTCCCTCTTTTCCCCCTACATCATCACTTCATATTGATTATTCTGACTGTAGGGTATTATTTGTGAAGTGCTTTGTCATTTGTACTAGCAGAAAGGTCACCATTTGCAACACTTTTACAGTAGAACATCCCCTTTTTGGTGTTATGTAAGTTGTTTTTCACTCATATTGTAAAAAGCAGAGGCTATCAAAACATTTGCCAGCTAATCCCAATAAAAATACGTATTACCTCTGTCTTTCTACATGTATATTTCAGAGATAGTCTTGAAACAGCACCCTGCCTTGAATAATACACTGACATTATCTTTACTTTCCTATTTTATGTTTTTTTTTTGTTACCTTCTCCTTCATTCTATTAAAAATACTTCTAATATATTAAATTGATTTGACTCAATAAGGGTCTTAGCTCATATTTTCTAAAGTATTGATATAAGCATGCTTACTTGACTGCCTCTAGAATGCTTCATAAAGTTGGTGTGTTTGACCAATATTACTTACACTAGAGGAGGAGTTCTATGAGTTCTCCTTGTATTTGCATGCTTAAAAATATTAAAAAAAACTTGTGGATTTTGTAAGCATTGTTCAATAATTTTGCCCTAGTTCTTTCATTTTTTGTTTCTTTATTTCCATGTCTTCTCATATGCACTTAATTTTTTAAAACATACTTTTGAATTTCAGATGATGCACGATCATCTTAGTTGTTTTCCATAGCACAATGCTAAGGACTTAGAAATTTTGATAATAATGCTAAGCAGTTAACAAAAAGTTACAGTATTTTTGATATATATTCCACTGCTAAATTAGCATTATTTATCAAATGTTTCTAAATTATATTAAATTTTTTGTCACTATATATAGACACATTGTATATATGTGTACATACATAAATGCATTTATATGTTTGTTTTAATATATTACAGTAAAATGTAACAATTTAACAAAATCATTTTTTAAAAGCATGTGTAATCAGCCCTTCATACCTGTGGGTTCCACATTGGTGTACTCAACCAACTGTGGTTAGAAAATGTTTAGAAAATGCAGGATGTGGTGTCTCACACCTGTAATCCCAGCACTTTGGGAGGTCAAGGTGAGCAAATCACCCTGAGGTCAGGAGTTTGAGACCAGCCTGGCCAACATGGTGAAATTCCATCTCTACTACACATACAAAAAATTAACTGGTTGTGGTGACATGTGCCTGTCGTTTCAGCTATTTGGGAGCTTGGGAGGCTGAGGCAGGAGTATTGCTTGAACTCAGGAGGCTGAGGTTACAGTGAGCCGAGACCACGCCACTACACTGACAGAGTGAGACTCTGTCTCAAAAAAAAAAAAAAAAAAAAAAAAATAAGAAAAAGAAGATGGTTACTTCTGTACTGAACATGTACAGATTATTTTTTTTGTCATTCTCTAAATATTGCACTATAGCAACTGTTTCCATACATATAATTTAAATTGAGTTAAATATTATAGGTAGTCTAGAGATGATTTGCAGTGTTTGGGAGGATGTCAATAGGTTATATGCAAGTACTACACCATTTTCTATCAGGGACTTGAGCATCCATGGATTTTCGGTATCTTCAAGGGTCCAGAAATCAACCCCCCATCGATACTGAGGATGACTGTATTCTCATATTATATGGCGATACAGGCTTCAAAGCTCCCATACTATTGCTTTTCCCCTGCACTGCCATGTGTTTGACATATGCCATTTTTCGATGTTTTGGCAGCTTCAAATGAGAAAATAGTAGACATTATTTCTGTTTTGTTTTCTGATGTTCATGAAGTTGGTTCTCAAATTTCTATTGATCCTACATGTGACAAATAACCATCAAAAGAATATAAAAACTATTAAATTTGGTCAGGGAAAACAAAACCCAGAACAGAGACTCTGTTGAAGAGCAGCTGTGCACATTCTCCTTTTCTGGGGATGAGGGCAGGAGATTGACTAGGGGAAATAATGAACCAGAAGCACTTGGGGGCGTGGGGCATGGGGAGGAAACTGCTGAGTAGAGGTGTGGTGCTTAGGATCTCAGGGTTAACTCATTTCTCCATCCGCAGGCATTATGCCTGTCTAAGGCATTGAGTCTGTTTTGCACTTTTCTTTTTTTTTCTCTTTCTATTTTCTTTGCTAAGTCTGACACTATTTCTTTTCTTTTCCATTTTCCTCTGTTCTTCCAATCTTTATTTGCCCCCTTTCTTTTCTCAGATTTCCCTTTTCCACCTTCTCCTTTCTTCTTTCTTTTTTTCTTTTTATTTCTCTCATTGCCAAATAGCTTTTTCAAAAAGTTCAAAAGTTTACACTAACTTATACTCACACCAGCATTTATAAGCCTGTGCCTGTTTTCTTATGGTTTCACAAAAAGTATACATTTATAAAATAATTTTTATTCTTTCCCAATATGCTAGGAGAAAAATAATCTTACATTAAACGTATTTAATTACTCAAATGCTTTCAGAAAAGGGACATTATATACCAGAGAGGAACAAATAGAATAGCAGTTGTGTCTCTTTACTAGATGCTTTTCATTATTATCACTTTACAACAATGCTGGAAAGATTCTCTCATAAAAATATGAAATGAAGCTCTGAAAGAATAAACAGCTTTTTCACAAATATCACTACTGGTAAAGCTCAGATGTGTGATCAGATAACATAGCTTTATTTTACAATACCTAGGAGCAAGATGTTTTGTTAGGGACTGATCATGTAAATAAACCAGTCCCAGAATGGCATTCAAAGAATACAGAAAGCTGTATCTTTATATAATTATCCAATATGGTGATTTATTTCAGATACGTTAAAATGCCACTTTCTATGCATAAGGCATGTAGGTAAATAAAATAAGTGATACATTTTTCCTCTCAAGATGCTTACAATATGTTAAAGAAGGTAAGTAATAAATATAAGTAATTATAATCCAAAATAGCATGTCATAAAATAAAGTGAGGAAAGCAGAAATATAACAAGTTTCTCAGGAAAGAGGGTTTCTGGAATTAAAATCTTGAAGGTAGATCAGATGCCATTTAATATATGAGAGATTACCTTTCTCCTAGCATATTGGGAAAGAGTAAAAATTATTTTATAAATATGTACTTTTTGTGACACTGTAAGAAAACAGGCACAGGCTTATAAATGCTGGTGTGAGTATAAGTTAGTGTAAACTTTTGAAACTTTTGAAAAAGCCATTTGGCAAAATAGGCAGAATATGTCCACACCTAGATGTGTAAAGGCAATGAAGTTTGAGGAACTGTGTAGCTAAGTTATCATAGGGTTATAAATGTGCATTTTCAAGTATTGAGACATTGGGTATAATTAGAAGTGCAAAGACAAAGATGTGCCTTATGGACTGAGGCCTTTCGTGTTAGAACAATGTTCTGGATGTTGGTAGACAAGGGAGATGAGGTTAACCAAGAGGGGAGAAGAAATAGGAAAATTTCTATTAGCCTACTCCTTGATGCTGATAGCTTTAACCACAGTAAATACGAATTTGTTTTTATGTCATATGTGAGATATATGGGTTATTTTATGTATGTAATAGCTATCAAATTGTTATGTGCTCCTGGGGGAGTCAATGTGCTTGAACTAATTTGAAGGAGACTGTTTTGTTAGACTGGATGTGGAAAAGAAGAAAATAGTAAGAGAACACTAGGTTGGAGTGTGGGAGATAGAGGGGTGCACCCAGAAACATAATTAAAGTGTGTTCTCTGTGTCTTCCAATGTGGTCATATCTGTGATCTAGAGAAGAAGAAGATACAGGTAGAAACTGAAGGAGATCTTCTCAGAGAGCCCATTGTGAGGCACGGGGCAAACAAAGGACTGTTTTAAGGATCTGAGTGACTATGTGATCACAAAATAGGAAGATGGATGTCTTCTTTTCCACGCAGAGCATAGCATAACTGATGCTTAAAAGCTCTATTGCTGTCCAATTAGTGACCCCTAGCAACTTTTGGCTATTTAAATTTAAAATAATTCAAATAAAATTTAAGACTCGGGCCCTTATTCACACTAGCCATATGTGTGCTCAACAAGTTGTTGGAGCTAATGGTTACCATATTGGATAGTATAAATATAAATAATTTTCATAAACACAAAGTTCTGTTGGATAGCGATAGAACTTGACCACAGGACTAAGAGCAAAGAACAAGACTGTGCTAACTTGATGGGAGACAGAAAAAGAAGTGGACATGATAGCACAACAGGGATGCCTGGAAAGACACTCCTTGAAGACACTTACTTGAGAGCATTATCAGAGAGATACGGCCCTCAGGAAGCAAGTGAGCAAAAGAGCCAGTATAATTTATGCCATTGTTGTTAATGTGTTCCCACTTATATAACTGTGAAGCTTGAGTTACAAACGTAAAGTTAATTATATAAGAGACCATATCTTACACACTGAGAATGTGCAGATAAAATAGAGTAAACCTACCCAGCCTCAGTCAACAATAACGACCAGATTACAAGTGTGACTAGTTGCTAACATGTATTGGACTCATGCAATGTGGTAGGCATTGTTCTAAGTGGTTGGAGTGCATTAACTCATTGGTTTCTTATACCAGCTCTAAGAGATTGATACTCAAGCTATCCACATTTTCAGATAAGGAAACTAAAGCAAAGCTGGATAATAAAGGCTGCCTGACTTCAGGGCCCATACTCTTTGTCACAATGAAAGTGGAAATGACTAATTCTTCGTATCCCAATGGCAGAGGAATATTAGACATATTCTGAAATCAGTGAGGACAAATCAATGGACAGTTATGAATACTGAGATACATTTGATTAGTAATCTGGTTAAAGTCTGAATAAAGTATTTAAAAGTAACACAAAAAATCAAACCAAAGTCAGAAAAGCACTATTTCACACAGATGTAACAAGCAAGTGGATACACAACTCAGACAAGAATGTAATGAATGAACCCGAAAATACAGTTTCTTTGATGATCTAGGTCAGGGATAGCAAAGATGCTTTAATTTCCTGGGCCAACGCTGATTGATTGTGGTGCTGGAGTGGAGCTGTGTTGAGAATTCTGAGACTCAATAAAAATGCATGCAATAATTAATTAGTAATGTCTGACATAGTTGGGGAAGGCAGATAATCAGCATATATATCAAGTATCTGTCATTCCTGATTTGGAGAGATGTGGAGGAAGGCATTTCAGGTTCAAAGCAAAACTTTAAAAAAAAAGTAATGAGTTAGTCTGCATGCGCATAATCCTGCACATAAAAAAATTGACCAATTTTGAAGAAACAATGTGTACTTTAGGGCCAGAAAAGAAAACTATGGTCAGGTTTCAAAATGCAAGTTATAGTAAAGTGTAACAATTTTATTGTATGTGTGAATTTAGGAATTGATCTGTCATTGAGATGGAAAGTCATAACTAATTCCTATTATTTTCATGAGTTTTTGGAGTGGATACTAAATTTTGGTGAGTTGATGATGGAAAGCAGGAACTGGCAAGATTACAGCTCACAGTGTATGTCACTGGCCTAAAAGATGTAGGTAGTCTTTGCTAATAGTCTTTTTTTCTTCCCATCTGTACTCATATATTTTTTATTCTATCATTGCTGACAGTTTAGGTGTTTGAACGAATACTGAGGCAAAATGAAAGGCACTATTTCTTCCCTTCACTCTGCCCTCAGAGAAGGCTCCGCCCTGAGGCTCTTTACTAGCCACTCATAAGTCTCTTCTTTTTAGCATTAGCTGATAATATTTATATAGTACCTTTTGGTAGAGAGCTGTGAAGTATCATGTTATTCAATAGGGAAGATGGCTCAATAGAGATATAAGAAGGTTGATTAGATGTTGTTCCTTCTGTATCCTGACTGTGAAAAGTGTAACGCTTGGAGAGGTAAAATTATTGTCAGAAGAGCAAAGCGCCAATCTCTCTTCTCTCAGAATGTGGGTGGGAGGATCCTTGTGCACTCTCAGATTGCATCAATACCTTTTCCAGGATTCTTCTGTGGTATGAGTCGTCATGGATATGAGTCCTTGGTGGATCCGTTTGTGGGTTGTGTTGATCTTGTGGATTATTGGCAGCTTATATAGGCATGGCTTGTACTAAATACTCAATGTCTATTTGCTGAACTGAATTAAATGTATCGTTTACATGTTCACACATATATTACCCATAATACATTAAGCAATACACCAAGTGTCTATTGCATGAAGCATATTCATGGTATAACCCAGAAGGCACAGCTATAATTTTGTTTTGTTCAAACAGGAAGAGTTTTGTTGCATCCAAAGATCACATGATCCCTTTCATATACCGAAGGAGAAACCAACCAACCAACCAAAAAAAAAAAAAAAAAAAAAAAAAACAAAACCCACAAGTCACTATACAGGTCGTCATTATGTAGGCATTCCTAACATTAACAAAAGAAGATTCA
>NW_012107753.1:43387-120450 GCF_000951045.1 Mandrillus leucophaeus | reverse complement strand
CTATCCACATTTTCAGATAAGGAAACTAAAGCAAAGCTGGATAATAAAGGCTGCCTGACTTCAGGGCCCATACTCTTTGTCACAATGAAAGTGGAAATGACTAATTCTTCGTATCCCAGTGGCAGAGGAATATTAGACATATTCTGAAATCAGTGAGGACAAATCAATGGACAGTTATGAATACTGAGATACATTTGATTAGTAATCTGGTTAAAGTCTGAATAAAGTATTTAAAAGTAACACAAAAAATCAAACCAAAGTCAGAAAAGCACTATTTCACACAGATGTAACAAGCAAGTGGATACACAACTCAGACAAGAATGTAATGAATGAACCCGAAAATACAGTTTCTTTGATGATCTAGGTCAGGGATAGCAAAGATGCTTTAATTTCCTGGGCCAACGCTGATTGATTGTGGTGCTGGAGTGGAGCTGTGTTGAGAATTCTGAGACTCAATAAAAATGCATGCAATAATTAATTAGTAATGTCTGACATAGTTGGGGAAGGCAGATAATCAGCATATATATCAAGTATCTGTCATTCCTGATTTGGAGAGATGTGGAGGAAGGCATTTCAGGTTCAAAGCAAAACTTTAAAAAAAAAGTAATGAGTTAGTCTGCATGCGCATAATCCTGCACATAAAAAAATTGACCAATTTTGAAGAAACAATGTGTACTTTAGGGCCAGAAAAGAAAACTATGGTCAGGTTTCAAAATGCAAGTTATAGTAAAGTGTAACAATTTTATTGTATGTGTGAATTTAGGAATTGATCTGTCATTGAGATGGAAAGTCATAACTAATTCCTATTATTTTCATGAGTTTTTGGAGTGGATACTAAATTTTGGTGAGTTGATGATGGAAAGCAGGAACTGGCAAGATTACAGCTCACAGTGTATGTCACTGGCCTAAAAGATGTAGGTAGTCTTTGCTAATAGTCTTTTTTTCTTCCCATCTGTACTCATATATTTTTTATTCTATCATTGCTGACAGTTTAGGTGTTTGAACGAATACTGAGGCAAAATGAAAGGCACTATTTCTTCCCTTCACTCTGCCCTCAGAGAAGGCTCCGCCCTGAGGCTCTTTACTAGCCACTCATAAGTCTCTTCTTTTTAGCATTAGCTGATAATATTTATATAGTACCTTTTGGTAGAGAGCTGTGAAGTATCATGTTATTCAATAGGGAAGATGGCTCAATAGAGATATAAGAAGGTTGATTAGATGTTGTTCCTTCTGTATCCTGACTGTGAAAAGTGTAACGCTTGGAGAGGTAAAATTATTGTCAGAAGAGCAAAGCGCCAATCTCTCTTCTCTCAGAATGTGGGTGGGAGGATCCTTGTGCACTCTCAGATTGCATCAATACCTTTTCCAGGATTCTTCTGTGGTATGAGTCGTCATGGATATGAGTCCTTGGTGGATCCGTTTGTGGGTTGTGTTGATCTTGTGGATTATTGGCAGCTTATATAGGCATGGCTTGTACTAAATACTCAATGTCTATTTGCTGAACTGAATTAAATGTATCGTTTACATGTTCACACATATATTACCCATAATACATTAAGCAATACACCAAGTGTCTATTGCATGAAGCATATTCATGGTATAACCCAGAAGGCACAGCTATAATTTTGTTTTGTTCAAACAGGAAGAGTTTTGTTGCATCCAAAGATCACATGATCCCTTTCATATACCGAAGGAGAAACCAACCAACCAACCAAAAAAAAAAAAAAAAAAAAAAAAAAACAAAACCCACAAGTCACTATACAGGTCGTCATTATGTAGGCATTCCTAACATTAACAAAAGAAGATTCAACATTGAAAGACCGTCTTTCTAGGAACTTGCCAAGCATGAACTAAGACTGAATAAGGGTCTTGCAGTAAGAGCCATATATCCAGGCACAGAGAGACGGTGTAAGACCAGAACAGAAGAACCCAAAACAGTTGCCAGGGAAGATTCAGATAAGTTTCTAGTTACACTACTTAGGAATTACCATCAATTCTTAGTAAAAAGAGGTTCAGTGAGTTACAAAAAATCCTTACTTCCTATTCTATTGTCTTTAGATACGTATCACAAAGTATATACAGTTAAAAAAACAAGAAACCAAATGAGGACCCAGCTCACAAGTGTCATTTTAGGTCATGGCAATTTAAATTAAGCTAATCATAAATAGTTTTGAATGTTGTGAAAAGAGTTTCTGGTTTTGCTCTGAGGTTTTGCATTTTTAAAAGAGCATTGAACAAAGTTAGAACTAAGCGATACGTTAGTACAAAGAGAAAAATCGCAAAGGCTACAAATACACACACACAAATTTTCAGTATGCTATGATGAATATAACATAATGCCTACCATTAATTTTGCAGTAAGGTCAAGGCAATGATGTTATCAGCAATGAATGAAAGCAAAGAGTGATTCTTGACACTGTCAGAATTAAGCATTAATAATGTTTCCTATTTGTGTCTTAATTGGGTGTGATTTGCCTCTGATAGCACCTTTCATTATCAGTACAGCCAAGCCTCTGTGTTTTCCATCTGAGGTGTCCATTGTTCTAATTATTCCCGCATGCTGACCATCCTCAATACATGTGAAATAATACCAGTAATGCATTTTTAAAAAGAAGCAATATACTTAAATATATTATAGACACTCTGTCATCCTGTATTGCTTTTTACTCTTTAGACTGTAGAAAGCTGCGTGGCTATTTTACATTGATAGGCATTTGTATTGATTGGAGGAGTAAAAAGAAAGTACTCATTACAGAGCTGCTAACAGTGTAATTATAGAGTGGCACCCATGCTGGGGTGTGTTAGGAACCATGTTCCTGTTTTAACACCATGTAGAGTGTAACACCGGTAGCTTAGTGGAATACGCTCTTTGTACTTATAATTGCTTGCAATTAGTCCAGGGTAGTAGGTACGTTTTTATCTCCTACCTATCAGAATTCTGATGTTGGGATATTGATCATTGGATTTACCCTCAATACCTAAAATTGTCAAAATTTATACAGTAAAATTTACTTCTTTTTAGACTTTGGCTTAGTGGTTAGAGGGCCTCAGTTTCAGTCTAGGTTCTGTCACTTACTAGCTCTGTGAGCTTAGGGAAATTTCTTCATCTTTCCAACCCTCGCTTCTCTTATCTGAAATGTGGGGTTAATAATACTACTCTTGGAAGATTTATGAAAAGAATAAATTATGAAGGCAGAGTACTATGCGTGTGAAAAAGTAGTAGCTAAAACAATGTTGTCATGATGATTATGGTACATGAATCAGTTGATCCAGAATCTAAATTATTTTTAGGATAATGTTACCTTCTCACTCTTGACCTAGTATCCTACCAATATGTTTCCTGTAATATTAACAGAAATTGGTATGTTCGGTTAGTATCTAATTTTCTTAAATATGTTTAAAAATCCCATTGTCCAGGCTCACACTTTTAAAAGGTTCTTGAAACCCTGCCCGTTCGGGTGAACTTCCCTTTCCCTGTGATTGAATTTTCTATTCATTTGTCAAACTGCTTGAGTTTCATGCTGCTAAAAGCAAATTTAAATGCAGATCCAGCACAACTTGAGGTTCTTGGCCAGTCAACAACTGACTGGTACACAGCCTTCCTTTATGGAAAAGCAGAAGGTGAAAGAGGGAGTAATTTTCCTCTGAGTTAAATGCTCCAGGCCTCACACGCCTGTATTTTATCTCCTACTTTTCACAGAAACTCTGGTTCTAGATTTAAAGTAGAGGTTTTTTAACCATCAATAATACTAACATTTTCTCCCTTAAAGTTTCTATTTGACAGGGTTTTATGGTCCTGACACAGGTATCAGATTTCTCTGCTGGAGTGCGCAGAGTTTAGTGGACAATGGCAAACTCTGGAGAAGCAGTTAGGTCTGGCTCCTATTTCTAGTTCTGTCACTCCCTAGCTGTGGGAGCAGCAGCCGGTTACTTAGATTCCCAGAGCTTCAGATTTTCCATTCATGCAATGATTGTAATAACAGCTCCTATTTGGGTGTTTTGGGTGAAAAGTAAAAGAGAAAATATATAAGAAACCTGTAGAATCTCTTCCATTTTTCCTGTGATATTTCTTTTTGTCTCCAATGATAAGGAAATCCCCTAAACTTATTTTCCCCTGCTGTAGAGTACAGATGGCACCTGGGAAGCTGTAAGATGTGTGTCCAGTTAAAAACATTTCAGCTCTTTCGCTTATAATATCAGAGTTAATAAAATTATAGCTAGAGAATGGACCATATACTCTAATGCAATGCTTGTCTCTGTATACTGAAGGATTCTTGGAAACATATTAGTGACAAAAGCTGAAATTTTAAAATGTTTTCCTTTACTCATTTATGCATTATTTAACTGATGTAGGGCAAAGTCATTTGAATTTTGTCCTTTAGATAGAATTCACATGTCCCTTCATCTGCAAAATAGTTTACCTTAATTTGAAGTTTCTCCTGTGAATTCTGGCTACCCAAATTATACCAGCACGACCAGTAAACAGGACAGAGTCATGCAGTAAGAGGGCAGCACTACTTTCACTGATGTCTCAGAGAGAGGAGACCTTAGTCAGGATATTGCTGAGGTTTTGAAGTCTGGCTTCAGACAGGTCTGTCAATGCAGCAACTTCATTAGGGCTGGAGAAACATAATGAAATAAAGGTTTCAGAGTATTGGCTAAAGCAAGGTGTTTTGAGGCAAGATCTTCAAAGAGCCTTGGGGTGTAAACTGGCATGTGATGATTTCTATTGAAAAGTTGATGAATCAGAAAGTTCTCAGAATAAAAAGTAAAGTCATTTGTAACTTTCATCTTCTTGAACATGAATCCCTTGAAACAATCACGTTCTCTCTCTTTTTTTTTTAAATTATACTTTAAGTTCTAGGGTACATGTGCATAACGTGCAGGTTTGTTACATATGTATACTTGTGCCATGTTGGTGTGCTGCACCCATCAACTCATCAGCACCCATCAACTCGTCATTTACATCAGGTGTAACTCCCAATGCAATCCCTCCCCCCTCCCCGTAATAGGCCGCGGTGTGTAATGTTCCCCTTCCCGAGTCCAAGTCATCTCATCGTTCAGTTCCCACCTGTGAGTCAGAACATGTGGTGTTTGGTTTTCTGTTCTTGCGATAGTTTGCTGAGAATGATGGTTTCTAGCTGCATCCATGTCCCTACAAAGGACACAAACTCATCCTTTTTTATGGCTGCTTAATATTCCATGGTGTGTATGTGCCACATTTTCTTAATCCAGTCTGTCACTGACAGACATTTGGGTTGATTCCAAGTCTTTGCTATTGTGAATAGTGCTGCAATGATAAAAAGACAGTGGAATAGTAAATGTTAATGTAGATACTTATCAGACTGGTAAAATTAACACCTTTTATGGGGGATGATAACAAAGGGGTCTTCTTAAATATTGGAAATGTGAAGTGTTTGTTTTTAAGTAATCTGATATCCTCTTTTAGACATAAAAATATATATATTTATATATTGTTTATGGTAGCAAACTTGAAAGCAAAATGAGTGCGCATCAATAGGAGGATACATTATGGTATACTCAAACCATAGAATTTTATAGCTATTATAAGTTTTATCGAGATAATTTTCATGAAGTACTGTTGAGATAGAGAAGTGTAATAGGACTTCACTTTTTTATAAAATAAAAAATGTTTCTATGTGTGTGGATGTATGCGTATGTGTGGAATGTATATTGTGAAGAACAAAATGCATTGCACAATTTTGATTTTATTCAGGCTATTGCAATAGGGAGAATGTTCATTAATGAAGGACATCTTGAAAAAATAACAAAAAAAGAACAGATAAAAAGGGAGTCTTGGTTTTATAAAAACAAAAACAATAAAGTCATAAAAGGTGAAAGGCAGATTTCTAAGTCCTGAGGAAGGATCCCAAATGGGTCTTTTTTCATAATATTGGGGGCAGGTAAGATGGCTCTGAGGTTACAAAAGAGTTCTGGGGTATTTCACACACCATTGCTTTGTGAGATCAAAGAACTCTATTGTACGTATGTTTATATGAATTTGTATGTGTAAAGTGTATTTATATGTGTAATTGTACATATAAATGTATATATACTGAGATAATAGATGAGTACTATGGGGGCTGAAGAGCAGAAATCAAGCAGAAAAGGAAAATCACTGCCCTATAAAACAACGTGTGACGTGATCATATTACTCATTTACATATAACTTAGACGTCAATTTATTAATGTACATAAGAACATTTGGATAATAGTAACAGAAATAACTTTAAATTTAGTTTAATAGCGTGTATTTTTCTGAGCATAAAATGAACGCATAGAACAACTGGACAGTACTCAAAGCATCCGCAGGTTTAGCTGTCTTTCTACAGCAACTTTACACAGACAGACATTCTTATTTTTCCATTAAGAAAAATTGTGTCAATTTCCATTGTGTCCTCGGATTCACAATTAGAACAGTGTCATATTCAAAATAAATTTTTAGTTTGATATTACAAAAATTCTGTAAGCATAGAGTTGCTTTAATTGAGTAAAATACATGGGTAACACTTTGCCAAGTATTCATAGGTTCAGTAGCCTTTGTAATCCTTAACATGTGACTTTATTGCTTCTAAGAAAAATTGTCTGGGAGCTCAAGAAGTTCAAGAAAAGAATGCTCCTGTGATATTAGAGAGGTTTGGTAACAAAGATCTAACTTAGGAACATTCACTTCTCCACGTCCCTGTCATTAATATATACCATTACATTTTTTAAACTAAAACTGAATAACCTTAAAAATATAATAATCCATGCCTTAAAATTACAAATCTTACCATAACAGTAAGTGAGCAATTTCCAAGTAAATGAAGTACTGCCTCCCCTGTGGTTTAATTGTGTTTTCTGTCCTCTTATTCATCCTTCTCATGACATTTTCCCACCTTATTCAAGAGCTCTACCTACAGTTAGGGCAGCTTTGGGAACAGACTCTATTCATTTCCCAGATAAAAAGATTGAACAAGAAGAAAAAGCACTAGAACAAGACCCTTGTCCTCTGAATGGGTACTCCAAATGATGTTGGCACACGAGGCAGATGTAAAAAGAGGATAGCTTACAATGTGAAGTCCTTCGTGACATAATTGAGATTTCTGAAGCAAAATTAATTTTCAATAAAAATTAAAATATTTTCTAATAATGAATATGTGCTGAAGAATCTAAGATAGTAACACAAAAAATAAAGACATCTAGAGCATTCTATTCACCAAGATAATCACTTTCTCTTTTTTTTTAAGTGGAATTCCTTTTTCCAAATGTTAGCCTTCATTTCTTTAACACACAAGTCCTTAATACTTGTGGCATCTTATTTTGTCCTCCTTTCTCATAATAACAGAATAAAATAATTTTTCTGTAATAGTGCACTTATTTGAGATTCTGTTTTTACTTGAATGCTTGCAAAAATGCAATAAAGAGAATGAGCCAATAAAATAACTGGAAGAGTAGTTCTAATCCTCAAAATGGGGTTAACGCAAGGAAAAAAGAGTTGGAATTATTTGACTTCTTACAAAACAAAGCTAGTTCCCACCTGCCTTCTCCTTTTGGCTCTTCCTTCCTTATTTACAGTACAGTAGGACTTTTGAGTGAAGGAATGGCAAGCAGTTAATAAAACCTTTGATGGGTATTAATTACTTTCCACTTAATTACCTGCCTTGTGGATCTTGTTGAGCTATTGACTACTGGCAAACATACATCCCACTGGGGATAAGTGTGATTTAACTTCATCCAAAGAGTCAATTAGCCCAAGTAACATAGGGAGAGCTAGTGTTTTGCCTCAGTAGCTAGAGATTCTTGCCAAAAAGGGGAGGTAAGCATTTATTTGTTCATTAAAACACAGTGTTACTATCAACAGGAGTCACTTACCAGGTGTTATTGAGATTGGTAAAATGTCACTGTGCGTCATCGAAGATTAGCTGCATGGTGTGGAAGCAACATGGGCAAAGGGAGTCTTTCTCGCTTGAGAACTCTGAAAGAACTGGTGAGGTTTTGAGATTAAACTTAGCGGTATAGTCCAAGTACTGTTCTCTATTTTATGAAATTATGACCAAACAACTCTATCAAATACACCTACACACAGCTATGGTTTATAAAGACAATGTTGCCTTGTGCTGCATGAATTTCAGGATCCCAGATTTTTTTCTTTGATATGCTGTACCAAAAGAGCAAGATGTTTTCTGCAACTTCACTTAATAATTTACTGATTTCTGTGTTCATTTCTGCCAGCAAGTCAATAGGAAAAAAATGCTTGAAATTCAGGTCTTTGGTGGATTAGGGGAGAGGAGGAAAATTGTGTGAGAGAAAGAAAAATTGTTCCATTGACCAAACTTTGGCATGAAATTATACTTTTAAACCCATAAGAAAATTCACAAAGCTGATATTCTTAAAACTTTATCTATTTAGTTTTATAAAAATTCAAATTAGAATTTTTAAAACATCCTATTATGTAGCTCTTTTGTAGTATTCTTATGAGAAGAATTAATCTTAAAAAATATGTCAAACTCTAGGAGTTAGCAAGGGATAGAAAAATATGCTGAATTGCAGGTGAGTGTTAGAACTTTGATCAATAAATTATGTGACACGGAAATTTTATTTTGAAAAGTTGTAATAATATGAAAACCCACAATATTTTATTTAAAAATTAGGGCATGAGGAGTTTAAATAATTTGCTTTGTTGTGGAATTCAGTGTGTGCTGAATCAATAGGATGATTACTCCAAAGTTGAATATTGAATACTTGTAAATAAGTTACTAACATTTTGTATTAAGAAGTTTACATTATCATTGTATAACCATCATCATACTTTATTGTACAGACTTTTCATAATATTCAGGTGAGATACAGTTATCATTATCTACTCATTTTGAGAAAGTTGGAACTGAGGAGCAGAAAAGTTTAAGTAACTTGGCTAGGAACACCTAAGTTCTCCAATCAGGACTTGGTCTGAAGTCACCTGGACTTCAAATCTTCCCTCCACTCCTTCTTGCTTAGTCTTTTAGCATGATCTTGCACTGTGAATTCTGAAGCCAGAAAACAGTTAACTCAGAGTGAATGTGAATATCTCTCTCTGGGGTCAGTTTGACTGCTAGTGTGGTATTTTTTCGTTTTGCTCTTGTTCTGTGCACAGTAATTTTTGTGTCCTGCTTCTCTCTTACTCCCTTTCTCTCTCTTATGCATTTCCTTTTCCTTTGGCTTTTTGTGATAATGCTATATATTTGCTAGAGTGAATAGATTTATTTTCATCACTGCAGTCTGAAAATGAAAATATTTTAAACAAGAAATTAACCTCACCATTGCCTGCACTTATTTAAAAGTATTTTTTTTTTTTTTCTGACTGAAGCAGGAAATGCAAGCACAAAAGGAGAGGATACTCATGCTTGTCATCTTCACATGTCAGGTTTTTGGGTGTTAATGCTCCAAATTTGTGCACAAAGCTGATACATTTCCAGTTTCACAGGGTAGAGCTGTGCATTAAAACCACCAGGATTGGTGTGGTGGCTCACACCTGTAATCCCAGCACTTTTGGAGGCCTAGGCGGTCAGATCCCTTAAGCCCAGGAGTTTGAGACCAGCCTGGGCAACCTGGTAAAACCCCCTCACTAGAGAAGACACAAAAAATTAGCGGGGTGTGGTGGCATGTGCCTATTCATCCAGCTACTCTAGAGGCTGAGGTGGGAGGATTACTTGAGCCCGGGAGTAGGAGGTTTTAATGAGATGACACCACTGCACTTAAGCCTGGGCAACAAAGCAAACAAAAATCTCAAAAAACAAATAAAAATCCCAAACCACCAACTCTCTTTTTACACAACGATGTGTGTGTATGTGTCTGTGTGAGTGTGTCTGTGTGTAAACTCCTTGTTTAGTAGTTGTGATAAAGTAGAGAGGGAATTGCAAACATCTAACAAATAGGTTTCATTGAGGTAAAGTCTTTGTATAATCTCATCTAAATCTCAAAACAACCTATTTAGTTTGGAATTTTTGCTTCTATTATGCTAACAAAGAAGATAAGGCACCGAGAGCTAAAACAATTTGTCTAAAGAAACATTCTCAGTAAATTGTTTAATACCATCTTGGTTGACTGAAAAACCAAAACCTATCCATCCTACCTTCCTGCTTACCTGGGAAAAACTTTATAAGCCCAGGAGGCAGTTACTCTTTTTACTCCTCACAAGACCAAAGGGTTTAGTTAGAAGGAAGTAGAACAAATGAATTTTGACTCTTAAACTATAGTATATAAGTAGCATTTTAAAATTCATTTCTTGAGCGTCAAAGCAATCTCAAGGCTAAAAATTTTCAGTGGCAACTGACTTTTCCTTGTAACGGACATGATAATAAATATTTTTAGGGCCATATAAGTTTCTATTACATATCCTTGTTTGCTATTGTTTTTCACAACCCTTTATTAAAATAAAAAAATTCTTAGCTGAGTGACCATACAAAAACACCCCCTAGACAATATTTGGCCCACAGTCATAGTTTGATGACCCTTACTCTATATATTGATTTTGATGGTGTTTATATGACTGTATATGTTTGTCAAATTCCAAAATTATACACTTAAAATTATAAATTTCAAATAACATAAATTACCTTTTAATGAAATAAATGGGGGACCATCATAAACAGTATGTTCTTTCACCATAAACATAGATATTTTAAATAGCCGTACATCTATTGATTAAATAGAATTTGTAATTAAATAAATTCCCATAAAAATCTTCATATCCAAAGCAGCTCATCAGAAATTTTATCATTTAATAAACGAAAATTACCAATATTACACAAACTCTTTCATATAATAGTGGAATGAGGATACTTTCCAAGTCATTTCATGAAGCCAATATAACTCTGACACCAAATCTAAGAAAGAATATTATATGCAGAGGAAACTAAAGACTAATATTCATTGTGAGCATAGGCACAAAAGTCCATAACCAAACATTGTCAAATTCGATTCGGCAATATCTAAAGATGTTAAATAATCATGACCATGTGGCAGTGGCAATCCCAGTAATGGCAGGTTGGTTTATTATATGGAAATCACAGTGGAACTCACACGTTAGCACATTAAAGAGGAAAAATTATATTTAAGTAGGTTCTGGAAAGGCACTTAAAAATTCAGTACCTGTTCATAATAAAAATGCTCCACAAACTAGGGACAAAAGAAAACTTTTTTCTTCTAGGCAAATAAAGTCTGCCAGAAATCAACATTAAATATTTTACTCATGAAGAAGGAATGAGCATTGTATCCCAAAATAGGGAAAAGATAAAGATGTACATTTCTACCACTTCTAGTTAACATTAATGTAGTAAGTAAAACAAAACAAACATTTTAGAAAAGAATAAAAAAATATCTATTTGAAGATGATATAACATATGCCTATAAAGTTATAAGGAGGGGTTTCATCTCTTTGTGGGACTCCATGCATATGTGTATAATTAAAATTATTTTCTATTATTTTTTGTAAAAAAAGTAAAGAATAAAGAAGTGAACTTTGGAGTGTCACAGGATGCAAAGAAAATATACAAAGATCAATTGTATTTCTAACCAACAACAATAAGCAATTGGTAAGAAAATAAAAGAGATGCTATATTTATGGATTATAAGGCTCAGTATTGTTAAAGTTATTAAAATGTAAATTCCCCACAAATCTATCTTTATATTCAACACAATCCTAACCAAAATTATATTTGGCTTTAAAAAAAGGCAATTTGCTGTGTCCAAATATATATCAAAATGAAAATGTCTTACAACAGTGGGAGGACTTACCCTGCCTGACTGCCATACATATTATAAAGCTATGGAAATCAGGAATATGACACTAGCAACACGATAGGTGAATAGATCAATTGAAAACAATTGTGGATCCTGAAATAGATTCACACATACAAAGTCAAATTATTTTTTGGTTTGGGCCCTAAAACAATTCAACAGGAAAAGGAAAACAACTTGAGCAAATGGTGATGAATCAAGTAGACAGGAATAAAGAAAATATAGAACCTCAACCTCAATTTCACTCATACACTAAAAAAAAAATCTCATATACATGAGGTATATGATATCTAAACCTAAAGGGAAGTTTAAAATAGTCTAGAAAAAAATCTTCATGGGCTTAGAGTGGTAATAATTTATTGGACTTCAACAGAAAGCCCAAATAATAAAAGAAGCAAATGCAAAATACTTTGTTCTTCAAAAAATTGCCATTAAGATAGCTTTAAAAAGTAAGTCATAGATTGTGAGAAAATATTTGATATATCTGATAGAGAATGTGTAACCGGAATATAAAAAGAACTCTTAAGACACAATAATATAAACACAGGCATCTCAACATAAAAAATAAAAATTGAGATTCTATATCTAGAGAAAATACCCTTCAGAAATAAAGGAGAAATCAACACATTCCTAGATGAAGGAAACATAAGAAAATGTGTTGCCAGGAGATTCACCCTACAGGAATGGCTAAATAAAATTTCTAAAAGTAAAGGAAATAACGAAAGAAGAAAGCTTGTGACATCAGGAAGAAAGACCGATACAGTAAACAAAAATATGGGTAAATACAATAGGTTCTTCTCTTGAGTGTTCTAAATTCTACTTGATGGTTGAAGCAAAAATTAAAACACCAAATGTTCTAAATATTTGTAGAAGAAATACCTAAGATAATTATAAATGGGGGAGAATAAAGAGATGTAAAGGGAAGTAATCCTTCTATACTTCACTAGGATTGGTAAAATGAGAACACAAGTAGACTGTGGTAAGTTACAGATATGTAACAACATAATAACTAGTGCAACCACTAAGACAGCTATACAAAGGGACACAGTCAAAACACTATAGATAAAGAAAAGGGAAATTTTAAAAGATGTTTTATATGATGATTTATATGTTTTATATGTGTTGTGAGTTTCCACAGAAAGGGAAGAAAAAGAAGACATAAATGAAAAGCAGAGAGAATAAACAGAAAACAAAAATAAAATAGCTGATTTGACTCTAAAGTATCAATAATTATATTAATTTTAAATAGTATAAACATAGCAATCAAAAGACAGAGATTAACAGAGGGTATTTACAAATACAACCTAACTAAATGCTGCCTATAAGAAATTAACTTCAAATATATCAATATAAGCTGTTGAAAGTAAAAGAATTGAAAATATCTTACAAAAATTTCAATAAAAGGAAAGAGAGTATATTAATATTATATGAAGTAGACTTCAGAAAAAATAAAATTATTAAAGATAGAGAAGGAGATTAATAACGAGAAAAGTTTAAATTCACCAAAAGACAGCAATTCTGAATGTATGTACACCAAAAGACAGATCAGCAAAATATGTGAAGCAAAAACTGATCAAACTGAAAGGAGAAAGAGACACATAATAGTTATAGAGACATGAACACTACTGTCTCAGCAATTCATGGAATAAGTAAAGAGAATTTCAACAAAGATAGAAGAGCTCAACCAATAAAACGTAACTGACATTTATGGAACACTCTATTTTCTTTTTTTTTTTTTTGAGATGGACAGTCACTGTTGCCCTGACTGGAGTGCAGTGGCGCAATCTCGACTCATTGCAGGCTCCACTTCCCGGGTTCAAGTGATTCTCCTGCCTCAGCCTCCTGAGTAGCTGGGACTATAGGCACCTGCCACTACGCCTGGCTGACTTTTGTATTTTTAGTAGAGATGAGGTTTTACCATTTTGACCAAGTCGGTCTTGAACTCCTGACCTCAGGTGATCCACCTTGGCCTCCCAAAGTGCTGGGATTACAAGCGTGAGCCACCACACCCAGCCAACTACACATTATTTTCAAATCATACCTGTACCAAAATAAACGATACTCGGAGTCATAAAACCAACCTCAACAACTGTAAAACGATTGAATTTATACAGAGTGTATTCTCTGATACAGTGGAATCAAAATACAAATCAATAACAGAAAGATTAAAGAAAAGTTTCCAAACACTTGGTAACACATTTATAAGTAATGCATGAGGTCAAAAAAAGTCAAGAGAATTTTAAAAAATTCATTGAATTGAATGAAAATGAAAATACAATATAACAAAATTTGTGGAACACAGCTAAAGTTGTGCTAAAAGGCAAAATTATAGTCCTAAATGCATACATGGGAAAAAAGGAAAAGTTTGAAAGCTCCTACCTCAAGAACCTAGAAGGGGAAAAAATATCCTAAAGTAAGCAGAATGAAGACAATAATAAACAACAGAAATCAATAAAATGGAAAACAGAATAGAGAAAATCAAACAAAAAATTGGTTCTTTGAAAAGATAAATAAAATTGTCAAAATTTGTCATTAATAGTTTTCAAAAAGAAACCTCCAAACCAACATGGTTACATTGGAAATTCTGTCAAAATTTTTTTAAAACAACATCAATTTTACACAATATCTTTCAGAAAAGAAGAGTGAACACTTACCTATTTATTTTATGAGACTATTGATGTGGTTTAGCTCTGTCCACACACAAATCTCACTTTTTTTTTTCTTGAGATGGAGTCACGCTCTGTTGCAAGGTTGGTGTGCAGTGGTGCAATCTTGTCTCACTGCAACCTCTGCCTCTCCAGTTCAAGCGATTCTCCTGCCTCAATTTCCCAAGTAGCTGGGACTACAGGCACCCACCACTATGACTGGCTAATTTTTGTATTTTTAGTAAAGATGGGATTTCACCATGTTGTCCAGGATGGTCTTGATTTCTTGATCTCGTGATCTGCCTGCCCCAGCCTCCCAAAGTTCTGGGATTACCCAACTCTCACTTTGAATTGCAATAATGCCCATGTGTCATGGGAGGGACCCAGTGGGAGGTAAATTATGGATGTGGGTTTTTCCCATGCTGTTCTTGTGATACAGTATAAGTCTTATGAAATCTGATGGTTTTATAAAGGGCAATCCCCCTGCACATGTCTCAGGTCAGCCACCATGTAAGATATTTCTTTGCTCTTCCTTCATCTTCTGCCATGATTGTGAGGCCTCCTGAGCCATGTGGAATTGTGAGTTTATTATCTCTTTCCTTTATAAATTACCCAGTCTCAGGTATGGCTTTATTAATAGCATGAGAATGGTCTAATACAGTAAATTGGTACTGGGTAGTGGGGAGTTGCTATAAAGATACCTGAAAATGTGGAACTGGGTAACAGGCAGAAGTTGGAACAGTTTGGAGAGCTCAGAAGAAGATAGAAAACTGTGGGTAAGTTTGGAACTTCCTAGAGACTTGGAGGACTCAGAAGACAGGAAGATGTGGGAAAGTTTGGAACTTTCTGGAGACTTGTTGAATGGTGTTGACCAAAATGTTGAGTGATATGAACAATAAATTCCAGGCTGAGGTCTCAGATGGAGATGAGGAACTTGTTGAGAACTGGAGCAAAGGTGACTCTTGTTATGCTTTAGCAAAGAGACTGGTATCACTTTGCCCATGCCCTAGAGATTTGTGGAACTTTGAACTTGAGAGAGATAATTTAGAGCATCTGGTGGAAGAAATTTCTAAGCAATGAAACATTCAAGATGTGACGTGTGTACTGTTAAAAGCATTCAGTTTTATGTATTCCCAAAGACATGGTTTGGAATTGGAACTTATGTTTAAAAGGAAAGCAGAGCATAAACCTTCAGAAAATTTGCAGACTGACAATGAGATAGAAAGGAAAACCCAATTTTTGGAGGAGAAATTCAAGCCAGCTGCAGAAATTTGCATAAGTATTGAGAAGCCAAATGCTAATTGCCAAAGACAATGGGGAAAAATGTCTCCAGGGCATATCAGAGGTCTTCATGGAAGCCTCTTCCATCACAGGTCTGGAGGCCCAGGAGGAAACAGTGTTTTTGTGGATTGGGCACAGAGCTTTTCTGCTTTATGCAGTCTTGAGATTTGTTGACTTGCACCCCATCTGTGGCTAAAAAGGGGCCAACATAGAGCTCAGGCCATTGCTTCAGAAGTTTCAAGCTCCATGCTTTGGTGACTTACACATGGTGCTGGGCCTGCAAATGCAGAGAAGTCAAGAATTGAAGTTTGGCAACCTCTGCCTAGATTTCAAAGGATGTATGGAAATGCCTGCATGTCCAGGCAGCAGAGGTGTGCTGCAAGGGCAGAGCCCTCATGGAGAGCCTCTGGGAAGTACAGAAGGGAACAGTTGGGTGCCAGCCTCTACACAGAGTCCCCACTGGGGCACTGTCTAGTGGAGCTGTGAGAGCTCCAGATATCAGAATGGTAGACTGACAGCTTGCACTGTGTGCCTAGAAAAGCCACATACACACTCAATGCCAGCCTGTGAAAGCACTCAGGAAGGGGGCTGCACCCTGCAGAGCCACAGAGGCATAACTGCCCAAGACCGTGGGAACCCACCTCTTGCATCAGTGTGAGCTAGATATGAGACGTGAAGTCAAAGAAGATCATTTTGGAGCTTTAAGGTTTGACTGCCTTGCTGAAATTTGGACTCCCATGGGACCTGTAGCCCCTTTGTTTTGGCCAATTTCTCCCATTTGGAATGGGCATATTTACCCAATGCCTTTACCTACATTGTATCTAGGAAGTAGTTAACTTGGTTTTGATTTTACAGGCTCATAGGTGGAAGGGACTTGCCGTGTCTCAGAAGAGACTTGGACTTGGACTTTTGGGTTAATGCTGGAATGAGTTGAGACTTTGGGGGACTGTTGGAAGGCATGACTGGTTTTGAAATGTGAGGACATGATATTTGGGAGGGACTGGAGGCAGAATGATATGGTTTAGCTCTGTGTCCACACCCAAATCTCACCTTGAATTGTAATAATCCTCAGGTGTCATGGGAGGGATCTGGAGGGAGGCAGTTGAATTATGAGAGCAGGTTTTCCTGTTCTTGTGATAGTAAGTCTCACAAGATCTGATGGTTTTATAAAAGGGAGTTTCCCTGCAAATGTCTCTTGCCTCCCACCATGTAAGACAAAGCTCTTTACTCTTCCTTCATCTTCTGCCATGATTGGGAGGCCTTCCCAGCCACATGGAACTGCTAGTTCTTTAAACCTCTTTCCTTTGTAAATTATCCATTCTCGGGTCTGTCTTCATTAGTAGCATGAGAATGGACTAATACAGCTATTATTAGTCTGATTCTAAAACCAAGCAAATACAGTATGAAATAAAATTACAGGCATATATCCTTCCTGAATATAAATATAAAATTATTAGCAAAATATTAGTAAATAGATTTCAACAACATATAAAAAGATTATATAATATGACCAAGTGGGGTTGTTAAAGGGATATAAAGCTGATTCAATAAGAGGCTCAAGAACAATCTTATTATCACATCAATCAATGTATTAACAGCACTTGACAAAATTCAATACCCATATGTTATAAAAATGTGCAGAAAAATTGGAATAGAGTTAAAATTCCTCAATTTGATAAAGAACATATCCAGAAAACCCACAACTAGTATTATACTTAATAGTGAAAAATCAAATGCATTTCTCCTATGACCAGAAAAAGACAAGCATGTCTGCTCTCACCACTCTTATTTAACATCAAGGTGGAAGTTTTAAACAGGGAAGAGAAGTAAATACAGAAAAGAAGTAAGTACAACTGTCTCTATTTGCAGATGACATATTTGTCTACATAGAAAATTCCAAGGAAGCCTATAAAAGATCTTTCAGATCTAATACATGAATTCATCGAGTTTGTAGGACATGAGATAAACATACATTAATCAATTATTTGTATATATACTGGCCATAACCACGTAGGCACCAACATTAATACTACAGTTTCATTTATAATTACTGAAAAAAATACTTAGGAGTAAATATAACCAAACCTCTATACTACTAGTCTGCTGAAAATAACACAATGATGATGAAAGAAATCAAAGAGATAAGTAAATGAATAGATAAATCATGTTCATGGATTGGAAGACTTAATGTAGTAAAGATGTAAGTATTTCCTAATTTGATGTACAGGTTTAAAATACTTATCAAAATTTCAGGGAGATAATTTTGTAAATATAGACAGAACTATCTTAAAATTTATATGAAACTAGAATAGCTAAAAACAATTTTGAAACAGAATAAGTTGAAAAAAATATATCAAAATTATATATCTATAATCAGAATTTTGTGATATTGCTGGAGGGATACACACATAGTTCAATAGAACACAGTAAAGAATCCAGAAATAGACCCACACATATATGCACAACATATGTATGATTTCTGACTGAGTTGCAAAAGCAGTTCAGTACAGGAAATATAGCCTTTTCGACAGTTAGTACTGGAGCAATTGAATATCTACAGGCAAAAATAAAATTATAAACCTTGACCTAACTGTTATATCTTATGCAAAATTTAACTAAATAGGCCGCTGACTAAAATATATAATTTCAATCATAGAACTCTTGAGAAAAAACAACAGAGGAAAATTTTTACGATTTGGGGCCAAATAATTTATAGATTTGACACTAAAAATAGGATTCACTTTAAAACTTGCTAAGTTTAACTATGTGAAATTTGAATGATTTTGATCTGTAAAAGACCCAGTTAATATAATAAAAAGACAAGATATAGAATGGGAGAAAATATTTGCAAAGGACTAGTATCTAGAATACAAAAAGAACACTCTAAACTCACAATTAAAAAGCAAAGAATCCTATTAGAATGTGGTTAAAAGATATACAGGGACATTTCAAATAAGAGTGCATACAGATGGCAAACAAATATGTGAAAAGATTGTCGACATCACTAGTTATTAAGGAAATGTCTATTAAAACCATAATGAGATATCACTACATACCTATCAACATGGGTGAAATTATGAATAGTGACAACAAATGCTGGAGAAAAGACAAAGGAACTGGATCACTTCCATATTGGTGGTAGAAGTGTAAATGGTATTCTCACTCAAAAAAAACTGTTTTGCAGTTTAAAGAAAAATCTAAATATGAAAGTACCATATAACCCAGCAATACCATTCCTGGGCATTTGTCCCAGAAAAATGAAAACATATACTCATGCCAAAAACTTTGTATGAGTATTTATAACCCCGTTATTTGTAGTAACTCATATAGTAGAAACAACTCAAATGTCCATAATAGATGAATGATTAAATTAACTATAGCGCCTTCATAGCATGAAATATTACTCAGCAATAAAAAGGAATGTACTCTTGATACATGCAATCACATGGACGAATCTCCAGAAAATTATGCTAATTGAAGAAGCCAAAAACAAAAGGTTGCATGTTGTGTTATCCTATTTATACAACATTCTTGAAATAACAAAAGTACAGTAATGAAGAGGCGATTAGTGGCCTACAGGGTTTAAGGAGGATGTTGGGGAGAAAAAGAAGTGGATGTGACCATAATGGGAAATGTCGCAGACCTTTGTAGTAATGAAAATGCACAGTATCTTGACTGTATCCACATCAGTATCTTGATTGTGATATTGTGCCATAGTTTTGCAAGATGTGCCATAGTTTTCCACTGGGAGAAACTGGGTAGAGGATACATGGGATTTCTGTATTCTTTTTTTTTTTTTTTTTTTGAGATGGAGTCTCACTCTGTTGCCCTGGCTGGAGTGCAGTGGCGCGAACTCAGCTCACTGCAAGCTCTGCCTCCCGGGTTCATGCCAGTCTCCTGCCCCAGCCTTCCAAGTAGCTGGGTAATTTTTTTTTGTATTTTTTTAGTAGAGACGGGGTTTCACCGTGTTAGCCAAGATGGTCTCTATCTCCTGACCTCATGA
This sequence comes from Mandrillus leucophaeus, assembly GCF_000951045.1. Classification (NCBI taxonomy): domain Eukaryota; kingdom Metazoa; phylum Chordata; class Mammalia; order Primates; family Cercopithecidae; genus Mandrillus; species Mandrillus leucophaeus. The sequence continues at coordinate 100,740 of NW_012107753.1, read as the reverse complement.
TCCTCCTGCTTCGGCCTCCCAAAGTGCTGGGATTACAGACGTGAGCCACCACACCTGGTTGGATTTCTGTATTCTTTCTTCCAGTTACATCTACAATTAAGACAAAAATTTAATTAAAAGAATGGAAAATACTTGAATCCATACTTCAGAAAATAGAGGTACATATGGTTAGTAAGCTCATAAAAATGGTTGACATTATTAATTATCAGAGAAATGCAAATTTAAACCACAGTTAGATACCACTCTACATCTAACAGGCTGGCTACAATTTAAAAGATTGGCAGTACCAAACTGATACAGTTTGGATTTGTGTCCTTTCCCAAATCTCATGTTGGAGGGGCTTAGTGGGAGGTGATTGAATCATGGGGGAGGATTTCCCCCCTGGTATTCTCGTGATAGTAAGTTCTCATGAGATCTGATGGTGTAAAGGTGTGTGGCACTTCCCTCCTCTCTCTCTCTCTCTCTCTCTGTCTTTCTCTCTCACCCCCCTCCCGCCCTCCTCTCTCTCTCTCTGTCTCTCTCTCTCCCCCCTCTGCTCTGCCATGATAAGACATCCTTGCTTCTCCTCACCTTCTACTGTGATTGTAAGTTTCCTGAGGCCTCCCAGTCATGCTTCCTGTTAAGCCTGAAGAACTGTGAGCCAATTAAACTTACTTTCTTCATAAATTATCCAGTTTCAGGTAGCTCTTTATAGCAATATGAAAATGGACTAATACAGAAACATTGTGGAGTATGTGGTGTAACCAGACCTTTGGCTCTTTCATAACAGGTTAACCACAAACAATTGTATAGGTAGTTAATTATTCATAATAAATAACATTTTTGTCCACAAAAACCTCACGATAATATTTATTGCTACATATATTTAGCATTGTATGTATATTTATATGTATAAGCTATATACAAAGAGTACATATTTGTGAAGTTTTAGATATAATCAAAGTTAAGCAATTGTGATAGAAATCATGTAAGTAGTTTCTGTGGTGGAGAATAGAATTGACTGGGTAAGAGACAGAGAGACTCGTTCAAATATCCTGTGCTTTGATCACATGGATTTCACAGCTATGTGCATGTTTCCAAACTTAATCAAACTCAACTTACGCATTTTACTGTAAATAATGTATACCTGAATTTTAAAAAATCTTTAACAATGAAAGTGCAAAAAACATTAATAAAAGTTAAGGTCTTATTACATTTTAGCTTTTAAAAATTACATCTGGGTTTTTATCAAGGGCCTAGTGAGTAGTTGATTTTTGGGTCCTCACCACATTATAAACAGTAATCAACTTAGTAACTCACAATAAATGAGCCATGCCTAATGATGATAGTCAGTGATGAACAAGAATTATGATGAATGAAATCCTATGTTCTTGAGATAGTCCGTCTTAAAAATATAATAAAATGGGCTGGGTGTGGTGGCTCACACCTGTAATCCCAGCACTTTGGGAGGCCAAGGCGGGCAGATCACCTGACATCAGGAGTTCAAGATCAGCCTGGCCAACATGGAGAAACCCCGTCTCTACTAAAAACACAAAAACTAGCTGGGTGTGGTGGCACACACCTGTAATCCTCCTACGCGGGAGACTGAGGTAGGAGAATTGCTTGAACCCAGGAAGCGGAGGTTGCAGTGAGCTGAGATTGTGCCACTGCACTCTAGCCTGGACAACAGAGTGAGACTCTGTCTCAAAAAACAAACAAGCAAACAAACAAACCAATAAAATGAGGCCTTTTGCTGTTCTGATTTGACTCAAAGAAACAACGTTGTTTAGGCAGAAGAGAGTGGGTAGGTAGCATTTACATTTACTTCCCTAAACTTAGTTTTTTATAAACATTAGCTATTATATGATTGAATTATATATTTGTTGGTGAGAACCTCAAGCTCAGACAGCATAATGTGGTGATGAGTAAGTGCAGTGGTTTGGTAGTCAGCTGTCTGAGTTCGCAATCATAGTTCTGCCACTTATCAGCTGTATGTATGATCTTGGGCATTTTTGTACTTAAACCTTCTGTTGTCTTTGTTCATCTCTGGGGTTGATAATCCCTGGATAATACTCATCTGAAAAGATTGCTTTGAATCTAAACAAGCTGAACACAGAAGTGTGTCTGGCAGATAGCAATGGCTCAGTAAATACTAATTGCTGTAATTGCTAATACTAATAATATTCAATACTATTGATTAAAATTAACACTACTCTTTTGGAAACAAAGTAAGCAAATGGCATGATTTATTCTATTATAAAGAAATATCGAAGCAAATGATGCCAGTTTTCCACCAGAATCATTAATAAAAACTGTATAATAGTCTCATAGGTGGTGTAATTTAAAAGATAGTTGCCTCTTGATATGTTTATGTTATTGACAGAATTCAAAATATTATTGACAAAAACAGAACAAAGTGCCCTGATGCATGGAATTAGTTAATATTAGCCACTTATAGATTAGAGAATTATTTAGCCCTACTAAAATAATAGGTACCTATGTCATCACAATTAATGTTAATGGCCTCTTCTTGATAGGAACTATTGGGTTTATAATTCTTCTAAGGTTTATCTTGATCCATGATGATAAAACAATGACCTTATTATAGAGAAGGGTAATTATTTTCCTCTTTACTGTTACAAGTAGACAAGGATCCAATTTCTTTAAAAAGAATATAAAAATATCTAGATAAAAATAAAAAGAAGGTTCAAAACTCATTTTCTTTTTATGCATTTAAATTGCTGTCTTGCTTGATTCTGGCAATGATACCATGGATGTAGATTTTGCAAGCATATTAATAATTGGAGACTTATCTTAAATTCACAGAGCTTAAAAAACGTATCCATAGAATCAAAGGCAGATGTAAAGTTAATCAAAGCTCTAAAGAGTCCTGAAAAGAGCTGTTTTTTCAGCGAGATTAAAAAGAGTTCAGTAATCAATACTTCAAGAGTGAGGTCTAAAATCTCCTTGCACTTCATATAAAGAATTACAATGACAGACCAAACCTTCAGTTGTTCAATTAGATATTAAAACTCAGAAGGCATATTAAATTAACCATTGGGTCTTTATTTTTAAAATATTGGTGGATTACCATTTTTTAAGTTCCAGAAAACTGCATGTTGAATGCATTTAGATGGAATTGTAACTGGGAGATATATAGAGTAAATGACTTGATGCAGAACAGTGTCTTTTCGTAAGAACAGATTTCAAATACATTTACTTTATTAAGCTTGCAATGGCTAATAATTTTAGTCTTCCCCATGGCTAGAACCTATAACCATTTTGGAGTTATACTCGCATTATGCAACTGTGTTAGGATCTTGAAGCCGGGAGAGGCTAACTTTCGATACGTTAAGAGAACAACATGGTTCCTCAAAATTCCTAAATAGAACTTAGCCAAGCAAGAGGCAAATATCTCAAAATCTACCGTATTAACATCATTATTCATCCTAAAAGCCTTTAAGTAATCTTTAATTAGTGTCCTTTAAACACCTTCAGCAAATATTTACAATTCTCTACAAGGTTTGTGGGAAATGGAACTTGTTTGTTTAATTTGCAACCATCTAAACTGTCCAGTTTTATTTGGGTTACATTAGTAAGGTATGAAAAATAGTCAGCTTGTGTCAGCCAGGTCTTCAGAATGACTATCCTTTGAAGAGAAATGTAAATATTTAAATTATAAAACAAAACAAACTTATATTCATATGTATCAGTAGTTCTCAGCCAGAGGTGATCTGTTCCCCAAATCCCTTCTAGGAAATACTGGGCAATGTTTGGAAGCCTTTTTGGTTGTCACATCTAAGGGATATGCTCCTAGCATTTAGTAGGTAGACACCAGGGATACTGCTAAACATCCTACCATGTGACAGACAGCCTCCCACAAGGAAGAATATCTAGTCCAAATGTCAGTAGTGCTGAGGTTGAGAAACTTGAACACAAGAATCAACATATATTCCAAACCATAGTAAACTGATTCTAATGGTCTGCCTTTGATCATTTCCATTAATGTGAATAGTCAAGTATTTACCACATTACATATAGTATGCAATACCTAGTAGATTATTGACTAATCTATTACCTAAATAGATTATTTTCTAAGGCTTTTCTTAAATGTAAACTACAAGCTAAAATTCATCCAGTTTTTGTCTCTCTCATCCACTCATTTAACTGAAACACTGTGCAAAATAAATGTTTTCTCAAATTAAAAAATAGCATGATGTGGAAGTGAATTGTTAAGCTTATTTGTTTATGGGTTTTTTAAAAACTTACTTTACTTTCATGATTTGAAATTTTAAAAATGATGCTAACATACTAAAGATTTTATCTGGAGTGCTGTATCCTGGGAATAACCACTTCAGGCATTCAGCAAAATGATCCTCGGAGGTTATATAGGCAGAACATCATGGAGATGTCTGGCTGCTATGACAGATTCTAAGTATCAGTCAAAATCAATAAATAGGCATTAAGAATTTATTGCAGGTCAGTCCTGTGCTTTAGCAGATGCCTTCTCCAAATATTGTGGGATATATTGGGGGAAAAAAAAGCTCTCTTCTGTTCTCTAAATTGATATTTTTAAAAGCTGTTATTATTTTTAAAATTTGTATATAAAATACATACACTGTTATGCATTTAGTACTGTTTAGTTGTCAATCACAAGGCTAAACAACACATGTACTGTAAAGGTAGATAGCAGAAAAGTAAAATGCTCAGAGTCTACTTACTAGTTATAACAAAACAATGAAAGTATATAGAACTTTTTTTTGATTGAGTACCAAATTTCATCGTAAATCAGGGTTATTGTCGTTAAGAAAATGGAATAAACAACATATGTGGAATAATAAATAATACATCAAAAGTAGACCTGACCTTGAACTTGGATGCCAAACCATGAATTAAGTTTGTACGATATAAATGTTAGGAGATAAGACAGGAAGAAAATAAAGATGTTAACAAGGATTTAAAAAAAAACAGCAGAGATGAGAAACAATGTGTCCTCCTAATGTTTACTTGTTTTTTTAAGTAAAAGATAAACTTTATATACCTTTTTAGTTCTTCTCTATATTACATAGATGGATAGATATTTAATAGATAGATAATTATTTCACTAATTGCATTTATCAACATGAAAATATTTATCCTGTTGATAATTTTGAAGGGCTATTATTGTACTGTGTCTAGCAAGTAATCACTCTCAGTTTATGTATCACTTTTGGAATGAAGATGTTTAACTGCATAATTAAAGTGCTATATTAATATCGTAAGTCATTAAAAACACTAAGCTAAATAAATTAGTTGTCTGGTGAATACAATTAAAATTAGAAGCCTATGACATAATGTATAATATAAATTTTATGTCCATTATTATCATAATTCTTACACAATTTGATTATCTTGCTAAATTTTTATCAATTTATGTTTACCGCTTACTAAGAAATTAGGGAATATTACGCACTATGGTGACCACTTTATATATAATTGAGGAAAATACTCCTACCATGGCTGCCTTATAAAGCTAGTGGTTCATGGTAAAATAAAGACTCTTTTGTTCTTTTGAGAATCTTTGATAAGGAAGAATTTGTAAAGATAGACTGTGCTGAGTTTGGAGTAATTGCCATATTTTTTCTGCAAAAAGGCAAAGAAGAATTTGGAGTTCCTGTGGGTGATGAGGAAAGTAGTGGGAAGAAAGTCTGAGTGATTTGGCAGGAAGCAAGAGGATGTGTTTTGAAAATGGCCCAGAAAAGTTTTGATTACAAAATATCTACTATTCACTTTAAAGAATTTTTGCATTTTTGTGAATCTTTCTATCTATCTATCTATCTATCTATCTATCTATCTATCTATCTATCTATCAATCATCTGCTGTGCTTTGAGTGTATCTCCTCTGAAATTCAGGTTGAAATTTGAATCCCAGTATGGCAGTGTTGGGAGACAGAACCTAGTAGGAGGTGTTTGGGTCATGGGGGAAAATCTCTCATGAATTAATTAACGCTTTTTCATGGGAGTAAGTTCTCACTCATACAGGAGTGGATTGGTTTCCAGTAGAGTGGGTTGTTATAAGCAAGCCCAACCTCTTGTGTGTATCTCTTTGCATGTGCCCACTTGCCCTTCTGCTTTCCACCATGAATTGAAGGACAAGACCCTCACCAGATGGGCTGCCCGATCTTTGGCTTCCCAGGTTCCAGAATCAGAAATCAAATACCTTATTTTTAAAATAAATTACTCAGTCTTAGGTGTTCTGTTATTGCAACACTAAACAAACTAAGATGGAAAACTGGTACGGAGGTATGAGGTGTTGCTATACAGATAGCTGGAAATGTGAACGTGACTTTGGAACTGGGTAATGGGTAGTGGCTTGAAGAATCTGGAGGAACAGGTCAGAAAAGACCTGTACTGCTGTGCACAGAGCATGAAAGGCAATTATGGTGAGGGCACAGGAGATGAGAAGACTAGGGAAAGTTTGGAACTTTTTAGAGATTGGTTAAATAGTCATGACCAAATGCACATAGAAATTTGGTGACTAAAGGCCATGCGGATGAGGACTCAAATAAAAATGAGGAGTAGCTTATTGGGAAGTTGATGTGCACAAGTACACTTGTTATACATGTACGAAAAACTTGGTTGCATTGTGTCCATGGCCTTGGGCTTTATGGAAGGCAGGACTTAAGAGTAATGAACTAAGATTTTTGGCAGAATAAATTTCTCAGCAAAATATAGAAGGAGTTGCATAGTTACTTTTGGCCACTTGTGCTGAGATTTGAGAGCAAAAGAATAATTTAAAGACAGAATTTATAATTAAAAGGGAAGCAGAGTGGAAAATTTTGGAAAATTTGCAGCCTGACTACGTAAAGAACAAAAAGCTGTATTTGGGAGAGAGTGCTAAGTGTGTCGCTGCCCAAGGACCCCTTGATAAAGAGAACAAAAGAAGCATGAACAAAAGCGAGTCAGTGCTGTGTGCATCAGGACATAGTGAAAAAGGCCCACAGGCCTCAGAGGGGAGAATGGTTTCCAGAGACAGGCCTGGGGTAATCTCCACCAGCTCGCTGTCTAGAGTTGCCTTGGGAACGTGACTCCTGCATTTTGGTACTCTGGTCACTTCAGCCATAGCTCAAGGAGGCTGCTTCAGAGGATGCAGGCAGTAGGCCTGTGGAGTGTCCACATCCACATGGTGCTGATTTGTCAGGCCTATATAATGCAAGAGTCATGGAGGCATGGCAGCCTTCATCAAAGGATGTACCAAACTGCCTAGGAGCAGGCAGAAACCTGCCTCAGAGGGGGAGCTGCCACAGAGAATAGTCACTGGAGTGCCTAATGCAGCTGTGGGAGTGGGGTTGCCACCCTCTGGACCTCGGAACGGTTACACCGCTAGCAACATGCAATGCCTGTCTGAGACTGGGCTCCAACCAGTGAGCAGCCACATGAGCTGCACTGAGCAGAGCCATAGAGGTGAAGCTACCTGAGGCCTTGGTGGGCCAGCTTCCAACCCACTGTATCCAGGAGGTGGCATGTGGAGTATTTCGGAGCTTTAAGATTTAATGTCTGACCCGCTGGGTTCTGAAATTGCTTTGCACTGAGCACTCTTTTTTTTTTTTTTTTTTTTTCCCATTTTCTCATTTGGAATGGGAATGTTTGCCCAATGTCTATCAATTGTATCTTGGAAATAGATAACTTGATTTATGATTTTGCATTCTTACAGCTTGAAGGAACTTACCTTAAGTCTCAAATGAGACTTTTGACTTTTAAGTTGGTGGTAAAGCAAGTTAGGACTTTTGGAACAATTGAGATTGGATGATTGTATTTTATACGTGAGAATAGCATGGGTTTCAGGGGGCCAGAGGCAGAATGCTATGGTTTGAGTGTGTTCCTTCCAAAACTCATATTGAAATTTGATTCCCAATGACATGGTTTGGCTGTGTTCCCACCCAAAATCTCTCTGTTTCTCGGGTTCAAGAGATTCTCCTGCCTCAGTGTCCCAAGTAGCTGGGACTACAGGTGCCCACCATCATGCCTGGCTATTTTTTGTACTTAATTTTTGTATTTAGTAGATACAAGGTTTTACCACGTTGGCCAGGCTGGTCTAGACCTCCTGACTTCAAGCGATCCACCTGCCTTGGCTTCCCAAAGAGCTGGGATTACCGTGCCTGGCCTACAAATCTCATTTTGAATTGTAATCCCCATAATCCCCATGTATTAAGGGAGAGACCAGGTGGAGGGAATTGAATCATGGAGGCAATTTTTCCATGTTGCTCTCATGATAGTGAGTGAGTTCTCATGAGATCTGATGATTTTATAAGGGGTTCTTACCCCCTTTCCTGGGCACTTCCCCTTCCTGCCACCTTGTGAAGAAGGTGTCTTGCTTCCACTTCAACGTCTGCCTTGATTTTAAGTTTCCTGAGGCCTCCCGAGCCATGTAGAACTGTGAGACAATTAAATCTCTTTTCTTTACAAATTACCCAGTCTTGGGCAGTTCTTTATAGCAGTATGGAAATAGACTAATACACCCAGTATGGCAGTGTTGGGTGGTGAGGCCTAATGGGAGGTATTTGGGTAATATGATGAATCCCTCATGAGTAGATTAATGCCCTTTCATGGGAATGAGTTTTCACTCTTGCAGGAACGGAATAGTTCCTGTGAGAACAGGTTGTTATAAAGTGAGCCCAGCCTCTCCTGTATGTCTCTTTGCAGTGCCCATTTGTCTTTCCACTTTGAGCAATCAGTTGAAGCAATACACGACCCTCACCAGATGGGCTGCCTGATCTTGGACAGCGTCATTAGCCAAATAAAATTATTTTCTTTATAAATTCCCCAGTTTCAGTATTATGTTATCATAACATAAAACAGGCTAAGGCACTTCTATCATTGTCTTCATCTGTTTATCACCATCATCATCATTATCTTAATATCTAATTCTCTCTAATTTCCCCAAACTTATCTTCTACCCCCAATGTGCATGCTATCCTCACAGATTCCTGACGAAAGTAATTTATACAGTAGAAATAAAGAAAAAGACTGAATTCCATATTTTGAAGGAGCTGCAAGCAAAGGATAGAAAGAGTCCCAAACGATGTACATAGGCAGAGAAAGGAGCTTAGATTCAAACCTGACCAGAAGATGATAGTAAGCACCCGGGGACTTTGCAGAAAGCATAGAGAAGCTATTGGACCTTTTACAATTGACAAGGCAAAAATGTGTGCTATTCTAATCTAGGTATTTTGGCGTAGTGACCACAGAAAATAACAAAATTCCACATATATAATTCAATTTAAATTTATATTTGAAATAAAGCTGTGTTACTTCATACTGGATAATTTGAAATAAAGTATCTGAGAAATTCACCTTAAAGATCTAGATCCGGTGAGACTTTCCCAATGAACCATTTTCAAAGCTCCTGTTTCCCTTCCTCTTGTTTATAAAGTATTGAATCCTTTGTCTTGTGGTTGCGCTAAATATTGGTGATTTCACTAGAAGTTGTTTACAAATCTTCCTTCCCCTGCGATGTAGCCTTGCCTTCTCTCCATTGCAAGACACATGAAAGTTGTTTCACAGTGTTTGTTGAATGAATTATTTCTTTAGTATCACTAAGGAGAGGAGTGACATCTGTTTTCTCTTTATATTCCCCAAACATCTAACATAGTATCTACCATACAGAAGATGCTCTATAAACCTTTACTCTTTGGCTAGAGTAAGATATATTCAGTTCTGATAAGGTTCCTTTTAATTTCTTATTGTTCTGGGAAAACATGCAAACAAAGTAAGTAAGTATCGAGAGTGGGATTTGAAAGATGTTAAATGTTTATCTGCCACACAACTAATTTCTCAAACGCTCAGCCAATTGGTGTGATTTAAAAACAAAACCAAAGAACATTGTGCAGTGTTGTAGCAAGATGAAATATTTATCAGCTGCCTGACTTTGGGAAAACCACATGCATGTTACTGGTAAATTGGAAATGTGAATACTTTAGAAGATAGCTATGTGTTCAAGTCCGATAAAATATGTGCCGTTGCCTAGCAGAGTTACTGGCACATGGAAAGGATGGCAACAAAAGTTAATTCCTTTCTCCTTTCCTAAATTTTATATATAAAACACTGTGTGAAGAAATTTCAGAAGTTCCCTATGAGAGTTAAACACGCTTCTAATATATCCAGTATTTTCAGTAACAAAGCTTGAAGGAATACAGTATTTGTCAACTGTCACCTTCTCTAGGATACAGCTGTAAAGGGATTGAATATGAGAAGAGCAAATATTTATGGTAGAATTTTCAAGAGTCTGAAAGAAAACTTCACTCATTGTTTAGACCAGCAGTAGGTAAATCTTAGTTTCCAGGAGCTAGAATGTGAAAAAATGTCACCAAACAAAGAGGAAGGATGGTTAAAACACAGAAAATAGATGAACAGAGAAACTAGGTAAAAAATATCACAGACAAACTTAATACAATGCTATTAATCACATCATCAAAGAACATAACTGATTTTTCCTTTTGCAAGGGTTATAAACCTATCTTTCCTTTGTCTCCTTAACAACCCTTGTGCTCCAAGCAGTCATTAACTAGGTTTAATGCAAGACTTTTACAAACTCGTAAGGAAGAAAAATGGAAGAACTGACTTCCTGCCTCTTTGGCACATAGAACTGCAGTTGCAATTGAAGTGAAAGGAAAAGCATGATTCTAGAGGGAAAAAAGTACATGCCACCATTATGCCTTACGTATCCTAGTCTCCACTTTAAATAACTTCCTGCCATAAGGTGGAGCTATATCCTATCAAGAGAAAAGTATTGGATATAAGTTCTGGCAAAAGTCCACTTAGATTATTTTTTACTTGGCTTCTTGTAGTTTGTGATTTAAAAAAGTTAAAATGCATGGCAGCAAACCCCAAACCCACCACCAACTGATGTAGAAAGAGTTGTTATTTTGGTGCAGCTAGGATTTTTAACGTGGCGAAAAGGTGTGTGAAAGCAAGCAGGACCTTGTTTTTTAGCTTATGCTGTAAACATAGCTTCAGGGGAAACTCTTTGAAGTACTGAGATCTGAGGTGGCGGGGGTTTGGAGACCCCCTGAGGTAGTACAGAGAAACCTCAGGTATCTGATAGTATTTGCTCTTGAGTAAATCATCCAGAGCATCAAACAGAGTGTTGACAAACAAAAAAAAAATATAGTGCTTTATTTGAAAGACTATATTGTTGCATATACTCATGCTAAATAGGAGCTTGCTAAAATTTATGATGCTGAATTATATTAGCTGCAAGAGAGGTTTTGCTTCTCAGTTTGTAATTGTAAGAGGTATGGCCATGAAAACCCCCAGCTGAGTTATCTGTAAAACCCTAGCATCTCCACCCAAAGGAAAAAATGATTCCCTGAAGAGTGAGAGCACTATGGGTTTCCTGATAACACATCAAGGGTAATCGAGATAAAGGAGAATGGCTCAACAGAAGTGTGTGTTGCATGACTCCCTGGGCAGTGCTCTCTATCTGGAAATCAATTAAAGGGCAAGGTATACCAGCTCATAGCTGGTTTGGGATTTCCTTAGTAGAAATTTGCATATAAACCTTTCAAACAACTAAAACCTATTGTAAAATCCAAGGATGGGGTTGATCTTGGTGGAGAAAAACGTCTATCTAATAAGAACTAATATTGGGAAATATTTGTTACCCCAATGTGCAAATCTATGTTTCCCTTCCTGATAACATAATTTATCAGAACATATACAACATAAAGAGAATTTGTAGTACATCCTTTATTACCTTTCCAGACACTCAGTACACTTTTACAAACATGGAAAGGTGTTATTACGAGAGTGCTATAAGATGGCCTGCTATTATTAACTTCATATCTCCAGATGATAAAATCAGCACTGTTGAGGGGATGCAGAGCAAAGCCAGGACAAAGGAATAGAGTCAGGACAAATAATACAACTACTTCTATTTGAATATCTGTGCTAAGCATGTTACTAGATACTTTATATGCACTATCTAATTTCATCCTCACCATAATCATGTGAAGATCATACATACCATTAGAATTTTCATTTCATAGTTTTAAACACCTGCCTGTGATCATACAACCACTAAGTGGTAGAACCAAGAACCCAAACTCAATAAGTGTGATGGCAGAGTTCTCAAACCACTGACTATTTGCTGAAGACAATTTCTCTTCTTAAACTAGTCATCCAACTAATACATACATGTTCCCATGTTGTTTATTAACGGGCTGGCTAACCCTTTCTCTTCTAAAAACTTACTGGAGAAGACACCATCTCTCCTATGTATGACTCATCACTGGCTCCTCATAGAGCCTTGTGCATTCCAGTTACGCAATAAACATTTCCTGAATATGTAACCCTCAGTCCAACTGGGAAACCTGGTACTTGCAATGAGTCACCCTATTCATTTATATAATATCCCTCCCCTCCCATATCTTTTCTTTCTTAGGTAGTTTCATTTTACCCTGACAAATGCATGTTGTTTTTTTTTAAAAAGTATGCTTTTGTTGTTGAAACAAGGCTCTTATCCATTCCCCTAGGCATTTTGTCTTCTAACTTTGAAGATCTTTCTGCTTTCTCTACTACAAAACACGGCTCACAAGGCTTTGCCTTTTGCCACTCCCTTGAGTCTCTGAGCTACAGCTTCACACTGTAGGGGACTGTCCATCCATCTAGAGCACCTGGGGTTTAAGGTGTAAGCAATTTGACTGTAATTGCTTCTTCCCAGCAGTTATTCCTTGAAGTGGCGAAGGGGGACATTTGGTTGGTTCTCTTTTTCCATCTACGTAAATAGGTATTGGAACCAAATCCAAAGAGCATGGCATATTTATCTAGAAATAAATGTTACCCCCCATGAGGAGAGTTTTTAGCTATGCTTTTGTCTTATTCTTTTTTTGGCTTATGTTTTAGCAGAATCTTAGTTCACTCTTTCTATTTCCATTTGATCCGTTGATTCCTCTGGGGGAACTCAAACTTAGGTTTTAATACTATATTACTTAAGTAAATCGCATGTTCTTTTTTTTCTCTCATATCTCCATTTTGAATTGATATAATACAGTTTTGGACTCAACTACTAAGATTTTAGTTCTCCCAAACCTCCTTACCAGCTTTTAGTAGAGGACAGCAGATATGGTTTCACAACAGAGAATGAATGGATTTGAAAGTATATTTAGTGATTTTTTGTCCAGCTTGTGCTTCATTTCTATTTTATGCAAAGAATTACACTAGTATGGTGTTCCTTCTCAAGGGAAATTTTATATGAGTAACAATATCTTCACATATACTTTAATGCAGAACTTAAAACATTTTAAAGGATACTGAGACAAAAATTAAGTGCAATCTGTATAAAAAGGCAGTTAGTGAGGTGGGCTATAATATTTTTCTCTTCTATGTTTATTTGCTTCACATACCCAGGTATTCCAGCAAGTCCATTCAGGTGTCATTTTTTTGCAGAAAACAAGAGTATGGTTTACTAACAACCTGCCTAAGATAAGATCATTCACCTTCCTTGTCATGTATTAATATACTATCAGAGTGTCTTTGACCCTGGAAAGAAAATAAGCCAGTGCATAGAAAAGTCAGTGTAACAATGTACTTGCACAATGATCCAGATTGACCTGATACAGGTTAAAATCTTGATGACGAAATTGCAAGAGTAAGAATGGCACTCGTCTCTCAAGTGGCTAGGGAACACTTTACTACTGTCTGATATGGTTGGGCTCTGTGTCCCCACCAGAATCTCAGCTTGAATTGTGATTCCCATAATCCCCACGTGTTGAGGGAGGGACCCTATGGGAGGTGATTGGATCTTGGGGATGGTTTCCCCGTGCTGTTCTCATTATAGTAAGTGAGTTCCCATGAGATCTAATGGTTTTATAAATGTTTGACAGTTCCTTCTTTACACTCTCTTCTCTCTCCTGCTGCCTTGTGAAGAAGGTGCTTGCTTCTCCTTTGCCTTCCGCCATGATTGTAAATTTCCTGAGGCCTCCCCAGTCATGTGGAACTGTGAGTCCATTAAACCTGTTTTCTTTATAAATTACCTAGTCTCATCTATTTCTTTACAGCAGTGTGAAAATGAACCAATATACTTTCCCAAAATAAGTATGGAATTTTGTTTACTACATATTATCTATGAGATCATCTCATTTTAATTCAATGTCTTTCCATTGTAAAATTCATATTTGTTGAAAAGCAGTTGCAGAGAAACTATACATAACACATTGATTAGAAATTAATGTTATTCCCTTGAAAACACTGATTTCCTCTAAGGGCAAACTCTCCTAGCATGCCATCCTTACACTATCATTTTTGATAGAGTGATCATTCAACTTATCATCTAAATCAGTATACCTTTTAAAATAAAATTGGATGCCATTAATAATTACATGGAGAGGCAGTAGGCACAAAATTGAGACTGTTCTGGGAAAACTGGGGCATATGATCACTACTCTTATAATACCCTACGTAAAGTGACACATAAAGTAAGTGTGTAAATTTCTAAGGTCTTGGTGACTTGATACCCCACCTCCTGTTACTGTGATGGCTAAGACACAGACATCAGAAGCTGGAAATCCCATAACAAATGCAGCACATATTTTTGTTATGGTGATTTTTTTCTTATTCTTGTAAGGATAAATGTAATATATTAAGGAATAGATTAAGTAGCAAATACTACTAGAGGGAATCTGGATGTAACTGGGATAGAGAGGATAGAGGATTGTGTGGGAAGGTGGTAGTTCTTCATCTAAATCCATGAGGACACCTTTCTGGAGTCCTCTGAGAAGTCAACAGAGATGGGAAAAGAACATTGTCCTTGGATGATTTTAAGATCCCCTAAACAGTAGATGTCTCTGTATCTTTCGGTCTTTTCTATTCTGTAACTATGCCCTGGGTGATCCCTGGGTATTCCACTTAATTGCATGCCATTTCATCCTTGTTCAGTAATTATGCTTGTGCATAGTTATGAGTAAAGTGATTTTCCTATATATGCATTAAAGTTAAATTATGCTCCTGGGGTTTAGTGCATGTGCCTTCTAGTGGCATCAATAAGGAGCATGTGTGCTTCTTCCTGCCATGTGTGAGAGAAGAATATGGTCAATTACGATAGTGAAATTTACTAAATGTGATGATAAACACTTTTAAAAGCAGCTCAACAAATGATTATGGATTTCACACTTTTACTAATTGCTTCAATTTTTGACTGAAATAAAAATCTTCCACTTGCTTTAGTATGGTGGGATAGAGATCTCTAGAATATATTACAAATATCCTCAAAGTTTTTCTCACTGTACATCTTACCCTTTTATTCTGGCCTCTTTCTTCTTAAAAGCTGATAACTCTTCTTTTTTCCCATATAAAAGTTATGTGTAGAGGTAAGTACATTCCTACTTTTACATATCCCTATTTATTTATATATAGTTATCCCAAATGTCTTTCTGATATCAATAATCTCCATTATTTCAACAGAAACGTTTAGATTTTAAAATTCTTTAAGATACAGTGCAGATTCGAGTTGCATTTCTTCTTCCTTATTGCTTCACTTCTCTGCTCAAACATTGCTGTCTTGTGGAAACTTTCCCAGATTCATGCCCATCACCTTACATCTTGACTACATTGGTTATTCCCTGTTACACTCTTTCAAGTTGCTGTCTACATTTTCATTATAGAATTTTCCACATTCTGTTTTATATTTATGTTTACTTGTTTCAGTTCTGCCCAGTAGAATGTAATTTTGTGATGTCAAAGAGCATGTCTACTTTGCTTGCCGTTTTTTCACATTGACTTATAAAGAGCACACATACTCAAAATCTACATGAGAAGAAAAGAGGGATGAAAGGAAGGAAGAAAGGAGAGGGAGAGCGGGCCAGTCACAATGGCTCATTCTTATAACCCCAGCACTTTGGGAGATCGTGGCAGGAGGATTTCTTGAACCCAGGAGTGTGAGACCAGTCTGGGCAACAAAATGAGAACCCATCTCGACAAAAGTCAAAAAAATAGCTGGGTTTGGTGTTATGCACTTGTGGTCCCTGCTCTGCATGGGAGGCAGAGGCAAGGGGAATGGTTGAGCCCAGTAGGTTGAGCTGCAGTTTTTTCCTTCAGGTCCTTTCCAACATTTAGAATGTTAATGAATCTGTCAATCAATGATGATTTCATATAAATATATATATACACACACACACACACATAATGTGTTTCACATTGACATATGAAATTTATGTATTTACTGTGTACAATATGATGTTTGGAGTATATTTTATACATTGTGGAATGACTAAACCTATGTATTAGTTCACATAGTTACTTTGTGGTGAGAACACTTTACATCCAGTCTTTTAACATTTTTCAAGAGTACAATATGATTAATTATCATGTTGTATGGTAGAACTCTTGAACTTACTCCTCTTGCATATCTGAAGTGTATCCTTTGATCAACATCTCCTCAGGCCTCCCACCCACCGAAATCACCCCAGCTCCTGGTAGTCACCATTCTACTCTCTGCTTCTATGAGGTCACCTTTTTTGGATTCCACATATGAGTGAGATCATGTGGATTTGACTTTCTGTACCTGGGTTATTTTCTTTAACATAAGGCCCTCAAGGTTCATTCTGTTGCGAATGACAGGATTTCCTTCATTTTTTTTTAATGACCAAATCGTATTCTGTTGTGTATATGCACCATATTTTCTTTATCCATTCATCCATTGATGAACACTTAGTTTGATTCCATATCTTGGCTATTGTGAATTGTGCTCAGATTGCTCTTCAACATACTGATTTCATTTCTTTTGGATGTACACCTAGTACTGGGATTATAAGGTGAAATGGTAGTTTTATTTTTAATTTTTTGAGGAAGCTTCCCACTGTTTACCATAATGGCTGTATTAATTTACATTTCTATTTATAGTGTGCAAGGATTCCCTATTCTCCATACAATGATAATTTCTTTGAGAGTAAGTATGGATATTCAACCCCAGGCCAACGTGCCAAAAATAGAATATAATTTGTTCTGAATTTTGGGTGGAAAGAGGGCTTTTATTATCTTGTTTTTATTACCCCTTTTTTTAACATTGTATTTTCCTGTGTTCTTATCCTTCTATTGCTCTTCCTTCCTTCCTCTTTATTGGGTCCTTCCTGTAATTTCATTGTCTTTGGTTGGTGGATATCTGTTGCATTGGTTGATAGAAAGACAGCAATGTGAAGACTGAGGGCTTCATAAAGCGTTAAGTATTTTGTTCAATATTACTATAGAACCAATAACACTTTGCTATCCTAATTAGTTCATATGTCTGTCTTGTTATTATTCATTAAGCTATTTGAAGAAAAGTATGTTTGTGTTGGATATTTGTCTTCATGTCATCCAAGTCGAATCTCTGCTTTTTTCTGTTGTATGTTCCCAGGGGTGTCTGCTTGGGTTAAACTGATGAAAGGTACAGCAGGGGATCACAGGTAGGGACAGAGTTAAGCTGGAATTGATTCCCTGGCTCCTGAGAGATAGCCCTTTCCAATCAGTGCTCTCTGGGCTCCAGTAACTGCTCCTTTTTCTTGTTACTTAGTCCTAGGGTGAAGTGAAACCCCCCACAGTTACTAGGTATGGGGCACTACATCATCCTTTGTTCTTTAGCCAATTTCTTCTAATTTGCCTACTTTGAATATGCTGTTTCCTGAATTCATATTTTTCTCAGTGCCTGGTACAAATTCTACATTTTTGATGAATGAAAAAATGCATTGTATCCAAAATTCTGTTTTACAAATCATAATTTCTCTTGACTGTTTAAGTTTCAAAAACATCAAGGATCCCAAATCGGAAATTAGAACAGTAGTTCCTACTGGTTCTATGAAGAACGATACCATATTAGACTCCTTACTCTAGGCAACTGGTTTTTAAATTTATATGAATATTAGTCAGTTCCTAGACCATTTCTTCACCATGGTCTAAGAAAGAAAAGACACAACTTTTCTGAGCCAAGATTTCTTCACTTGTTCTTTAAAAGGTGTTAACTTACTAAATGGTTTAATCTACTGCTAGTGATATAATTAATAGTTAACATTTTCATTTGGAATTTTATTGAGATATCTTGGAAAGGATGTTCAAATAAAGAAGAGGAAAATGGACAAATGTGAGGACTAGTACTTTTGTTTGTGGAACTTAATGGACAAATGTGAGGACTGGTGCTTTTGTTTGTGGAACTTATGTATGCTATTAGGTTTATGAGAAGTACATAATAAATGTACTTCTCAACTCCTTTTATCTGTGAGCCATGTTTAGTTGCTAAATAATGATTTCTTTCCCACAGAAAGCATGTGGCAGGGAAGGTTTGAAATATCTTTTACTAGTTTTATGTTCTTCAGGGGCTTTTACTTTGAATGCAAGTTTTGACCTTTTTTGTTTGTTTATTTACAAAAATCATTTGGACACTGATTTTTCTGCAGATATGCACGTATTTTTGGTGCTAGAGTCCATCAGGTACTTGGCATTTTAAAAATTTTCTACAAATTGTTAACAGATTTTTTTTCCCTTTTAATTTCCCTGCTAACTTTGCAAATTTTTAGTGTTTCATGTGTATTCAAATGTGGTAGAGCCTTCATTAGATTAGAAAAGAATTGTTGAAGAATATATGATAATGATAGCAATTGTGTTTCTTCAAGTACTCCAACACAAGAAATGAGTTTTTTTTGGTGTAATTTTATAGTTTATCTGAACATATAGTGTATACAAAATTGTACATTGAGTTCTCACAGCTTTTTTTGGTTTTATTTATAACTTGCACAGGTATTATATTTCATTATTGTAAGAAAGACAATATATCGTGTCTGTTCCTTAAATAGTTTTACTGTGCCTCAGTTAAAATCCATGATCCACCACTTATTTCTGAGTCTCAGTTTCCTCATCACTAAAAATTGAATAAAAATCATACTTACTAATATGGTAGTTATGAGAATTCAAGGCCTAGTAAAGTGTTTAAGAATATTGTCTTACATTTAGTAAGTGCTCCAAATATGTTAGAGGTTTTTATTCTGAAATCTCGTAGTATTTTCCTGTACCTTTCAAAATGCATGGGTATTTCTGCTCTCTATTTTACTTATTTTTGTAAAAACTATATCATCAGTTTGTTATTTTTGTAAATTCCTACAGACTTTTTTTTCCGTTGTTTTTTGTTTTTTAATAGAGATGGAATCTCACTATGTTGCTCAGGCTGGAATGCAGTGGCTATTCACAGGTGTGATTATAGCACGCTGCAGCCTCCAACTTCTCAGTTCAATCAATCTTCCAGCCTTAGTAGGACTTTAGGTGTACACCCATATATTTGACAGAGTTTTATCTCTACCACAACAATAATTCTTATTTTATCAGGTGTGCAATAAATATTTGCACATATATGAAGGAATGTATTTCTAATGAGTATATGTATTTTATTTTTTTACAGGAAAATCACTATCTAAAATTCTCCATTGCTTCTTTCTAAAATAAAATAATTTTATCATTTTGCTAAAAAGATGTAATACAAGCTGTAGAGCTTCAATTAGCCCTTAGAAAGCATGGCTATTTTCATGAAGTGTGAATGTTCTCTGAGAATGGAAATTTTAAGAACAGGAACTTAACTAAAAGTTAAGATTATAAAAGGGAAACAAGAATGAAAGAGGAATCATCAAACCACAGTTCATTAAGTGTCTTCAAGATGTTACCTACTTCGTATAGACTTAGCACTCCAGGTGGAGCATGGCAAAGGAAGATTCAGTTCCCAGGCTGCTCTCCCTGTGGTTAGATAAAAGAAAAAGAAAAAAGAAAAGAAGGATACAAGTTACACAACTGAGATTATATGAGAATGTTTGCACCAAGTAATAAAAAGATAAAAAGAAAACTGGACTTGCTATAGACTCGCTGTGTGGCTGTGGGGGATTGTTTCTCCCTTCTCTATACGTTGGGAAAAACAAAAACTTTTTAAAAGTGCCCCCAGATGAGATAATCTCTTAGATCTTTTACAGAGAATACACATTAATTATTATTATGCTTTTTCTCCTCAGAGATAGACTTGTTTTAAATTATTTTCAGTTATTGCATAACCATTAGACTCTGTGAGCAAAAAACAGAGGCATTTGCTAGATGTTAAAAAAAAACTTAGGTTCAATCCTTTATTTGTACATGACAAGAAACAGTGCTTATGAGCTAGAATTAAAGGACATCACCATATATATATATTTCCATATTGTCCTGAAGAGGATGCTTTACAGATAAACTATTTTTAAGGAGTTTGTGAGCTTGAAAAAAAAAATATATATATGTATATAAACACATATGTGTATGTATGTATATATACTAATGCAAATGGATCTAAAACTGTGATACCCTGAGTTTAGCTGTTCAGCTTGCAAGATCTTAGCCCAGAATTATTTACCCTCCAGTTGAAAAAGGTGAAGGACTAGGATTTTAAGCTTTTATGTGGGCCCTTTTTGTTCCCCTTTAAGCATGTATTTTCTTTGTATTGCTGAATTGATTTGTTGATGCTCAAAGAATTAGCTAAGTCATTCTATCTCGGTTGGGTTAAAGAAGTTATTTTCATTTCTTTTTTAATAAGATAGAAAAAGCATCATTTCGCTTTTACTAAAAATGCACTTTATAAAGTGAATTTCTCAAATTTAAATATGAGGGCATGAAAGGATAGAAAACAATGTTTGTCAGTCCACAGATATGACATATCTTATAAAACAAAACAAACCAAAAAAAGCCCACCTCTGTAGGATTTCCCAGCCTGCTATGTTTCATTTTAGATTGTGGAGCTATGATTAAGAAAAACCTGCTTTTTCTTTTATCTATGCCACATATTGTACTCATTCTCCTCTAAGCTGTTATGAGCATTCAGGTCCCTAAACTGAAACCCTTTTAAAATTTCTGTCTTCAGTCTCTTTGCAAATATGCTAAATTATTCTCCAGACTCCCTGCCACCAATGAGCAGGCTTAATCGAGATAATATGCAAAATGTTATTTCTCCACTGTTTACACCTCTCCAAAAGGGGAGCATTATTTTCAAGTCAAGATACTTAGTGTAAAAGTAAGGGTGTCGGAGGATAACCCTGTGATTGCATAGCTTGTTGAGATGCACTGCCCTAGCCCAATTCTCATTTTGATTTATTTAAGTTTGGAAATAACAGTATTAAATTAGCAAAGACAAGCAATGAACAGAGCCCTGGAGATGAATTAGCCATTGTCTCTGGTCCATTAATCTCCTCTTCAATTCTAGAGAATTGTGGCTCACCCAGACCCGAAGATCAAATAAAATGCCTAATTGGGAAATTCCTAAACAAGTGTGTCCTGGGGAGCTTGAATTTATTTGTCACCCGCTCAAACAACTGTGTTGTTTATATAAGTCTTTAAAACGCTGATACTTTTCCGCTACTATATCTTAATCCCTGGTTCTTTATGCTCAGGAGGGCAATTTAGAGTTGTTTTCAATTAAGTAGAATGGAGAGGGGCACTTATTCCAAAAACAGATAGCTGTGTTGCGAGTATTTTGCCAAACATGCTGAGTGGTTTAGATTTAAGCATCAGGTTGGGAGAAGCTTTGGGATCTCCTTGAAGATAATGATATCTGCTGTTTGGTGCTTTTAATATCAGTAATAGATGGTTGAACATAATCACAATTAACGACTTAAGTGTGGCAAGGAAGGTTGAGATGTTAAGGCTAAACACAAATGTGAAGCAAAGAGCTGAGATAATTATCTAGGATGGCAATCCAGATCATGCAATACTTTCATTTAGAATATGCAGATGATATGCCAATAATTGAGGTCAAACTTTTATTTAACACCGGGCAAAACAGAGTGAAAATCAGTCCATTGAATTTTGTTCACATAGAGGTGGAACATTCATTTTCATTACCTAAAATGTACCAATACTTTATGTTATGTAGCAAAAGTCAGACTAGAAACTGGGTATCAACTTACTAACAGCAAAGTAACTACACACACTGTTAATATTGACTCTGTCTCAACAATAATTTAAACTGCAGTACTTAGGTTGCATCGTGTTTTTTACAAAACTCATGTCGTTTAATTCTCACAGTGAACCCCAAGGGAAGATAATGTTATTAACTGCATTTCATGGATGAACAAATGGCGGCAGCGTCTAAAAGTTAGAGATTCACCCAAGATCGGTCAGCTGGTGAGAGGGTGGAACCAAGGTTTGCACTCAAGTCTACCTACTTCTAAAGACTAGGCTGTTGGTACTCAACTGCATGGCTGTTAGCACTAATATTGCAGAATGACTAGTAGGCTTTGTTGAATGGGTTGTTTAAATAGAATAAAGTAGAAGTTAAAAAAATGACTAAGTCTTAGATGAGAAACAAGGGCGTTAGATTTCAGAAGCGTATGAAGAAATTTTCTACTTAGCAATATCTATGCAATGGTGAAAACCTACTTAAAGGCTTCACTGTCTATTTATTTGGCTAAACTGACTGATGGCAGGGTGTCTACTTCGTACTGTATTCCTTCAGCCTGGCTCCGTATTTTTTGGTGTGTTAGTATACTTTGTTTTCAGCTGAAGTTATTAATTGGGGCAAAATATTAACATGCTTGGGAATGTTGCATATGGATTAAGTCAACCTGTTGTTATTCTGACTTAATTTTCTATTATTGATCAGCTATACATGAATTTGTTTTTAAGAAATATTCATTGGAGGTGAAACAGTCCATATTTAAGATGAAGAATAAAGTAGAAGGGTTATGTGATGACAATTAGCCTGATAGTTTAGGCCTAACAGTTTTAAATTTTGTTTTTATGTAGGCTTATTCATAGTTATTAGTTTGGACAATCATGTATCAAATGGATAATTTAACTATTTTAATATATAATAATCACACTGATTTATAATGTATATTTCAGTTAAGGGACGTATAGACACAGTGTTTTACTCGATTTTCAAAATAGTCTTGTGGGTTATGACATTTTTATTATTTCCACCTTACAAATGAAGAAATAAAGACATACAAAAATAAGTGATCTGATTAGCTATAGTAATAAAACAGCTACCTTAAGTAAAACCTGGGTAAAAGAACAAAACATTGAGACAGGAGGGATTATACAAATATTAGAGTAAATATTGAAATATTTTGATTATTCTACTTTACCTTTTATGTGAAATTATAACAACTAGGTAGGTTTGGAGTGGGCAAATCTAAGCATTCTCAGCTCTTAAGGAGGCAAAATTTAGAGAAAGTCAACCATCTTGATAAGGGGCAAAAAAAAAAAAAAAAAAAAAGGAAAAAGATACCGATAGCCAGGTTGAAACTGATGTAAAATTTTTATGTAACCCAAATGTTTCTAGGGCTAATTTCTACAATTTCAGGTACTCAAAGAGAATTTTAAAATTGAGTAGGATTCTAATCAGGTTTTCCAACCTTAAAAGAGATACTTATTTTCAGTCTAAAATATTTACTCACACATTACAAATCAGTTATATATGATTACTAATCAGTTACATGAGCAGCAGATGTCTGGAAGACTCTAGGTTTGTGGTCAATAACATTAAGAAATCTCCCTCTCTCTCAAAATAGCATAATCTCCATGTTTGTTAATTAATGGAAGGTGGCACTGAAGTGTTGTCTATATCTGATATTGGAAGGTGTTAGGATTCTGAGATTGTACTTGTAACAATGTAGCCAGGCAGTTCAGGCAGATAACATACTGATTATTTAGCCTTTTGCATAGAGAATTAATTGTAGCTTGACTTTGCTCATGTTTTGGTCTGGTGGTTTTAACACTGTGTAGCTTCCAACTGCCTTTTTAGAAGCATTCTATAAGAGGAACAATATTAATCTCACTGGCTAATAACTCATTTAGCCAGTAAGTTAACAAAAATATATTGATTACTTCCTATGCACAAGAAAGAGTTAGAATCGGGACAAAACATGAGCTAAAATGGACATACTCTGTGTTTTCATAAAATTTAATATCAAGTGTAAAAGATCTTAATCAAGTAATGTGTAACAAATAACCTGAAACTATTGTCTTGAAAGTCATGAAAGAGAGGTATATTGTAGTCTGTAACTATTAGAACATATGATCCAGGAAACTAAATTCATCCAGAGAGTCTGGTAATGTTTCCTTGCAAAATCAACGAATAAATGAGGGGTGACTATAAGTTAGGTTAAAAGAGAAGGAAAGAGAGGCTGTACAATGAGTACAGTCCATGCAAAAGCCTCATCACAGGAAGAAGCAAGGCATACACAGTGATTGGGGAGGAGAAAGTGAGGAAGAGTATGGTGGATTATGAGACTAGAAAAATGGGCTGGTGTCCAACCCTGTAGAAATTTGGCTTATTAATCCCAAATGGTCATTTCTCCATATATACATACATTCAACACATTGAGAACTTATTATACACAATTGACTTACTATGAGTGAAGGTTAATTTAATGGGTCCAGTTGGCTTTCCATGGTGCCCAGATATCTGGTCAAACATGATTGTAGATGTTTCTATGAAGGTGTTTTCTTGGATGGGATTAACATTTAACTTTCTGGGCTTTGAGTAAAGTAGATTATCTTCCATAATGTGGCTGTGCCTCCTTCCATCAGGTGAAGGTCTTAATAGAACAAAGACCATCATCCACTCATCAAGAAAGACTTCTGCCAGGAGACTGACTCTGAACTCAAACAGTGAGTTTCCCTTGGTCTGTAGCCTGCCAGCCTCCTCTGTAAGTTTTGGATTTACCAAGTCTTCAAAGTTATGTGAGCCAATTTTAAAAAAATTACTCTTTCTCTCAATGTTTCTCTCTGTTCCTCTAGACAGACAGATAGAAACAGAAAGAGAGAGAGAGAGAGAAAGAGAGAGAGAGATAGAGGATAGATAGATCTATCCGATTGGTTCTATTTCTCTAGAGAACCCTGACTAATACACTAGGTTACTATAATGATGGAGGACATACATATTTGGATACTTAAGGCAGAGTTTAAAACTAATGACAAGCAGGTAAGAAGTACAGCATGGTGATATGAGACTAAGACAAATAAGTGAGCGAGACAAATCACAGTAAGAGCTATAAGAATGAGAGTGTCTGGTGGGCCACAGTGCCTAGGCAGGCTCAAGGAGTTGGTAGGACTTAACAGATGGGACAAGGGAGACTAGCCCACTTATGGTATGCAATAGAGTAGAGGGAGAAGTAAGTATGGGATGATTGCAAGCCTCTGAGCAGACCAGCCTGGATAAAATAGAGTCTTCTGTTAATAAGACCTCAAACCTGGCATTCATCCCTCCCTCAAGAAGAATGTCAGAACCCAGAGCTATCTTGTTTTTAGAGGGAAAACACTGTGTGGAGGGAAACTGGATGTGTGGCAACCTCACAGGAAAGGCAAGTCGATAAGATTTTCTTTATGAATTATTCAGAAACAGAAAATTAAATAACGAGTCCTGTATGACAGTCTAGTTCTATCTGGATTGTTTTCACCTCACAGGGGGATACAGAACAAGATGAGTAGAGCAAAAAGAAAGTAAAATAACCAGTCAGCCAAATATAGCGAGAGAAACAGTGCCTTGGACTCACAGCATGTGGACTCAATGAGAGACGTGCTCCTGAGGGAGCGGTAAAGCAAGCCTTCTGTTCGCTGGTGATGCGAACCTACAAGCGCGAACTGCATTGCCAGAGTCCTTTACTGCTCTTTATGCAACTAGGTTAATCTTTTTTGTTGCTTCTTTCTTTCTTTCCGGAAAAGAACTCAGAATTTTACTGTAGGTAATGTCTGGGAAAAGTTCTTTCTTTTATGTGCACTGTGGCGCTTGCTGCTATAAAGCCAGTGACTTAGCCAACTTTGAAGTCATCAGTTCTGATTTGTCACTCAGTAGGTTCAGTTTATGGGGGCAAAGAACCAAGCCGTCCCATTCTGGGGAGGTATAGGATGCATTTCTTACGAGCTGCTAAAGGCAGGGGTTCATTTGTTCCATGGTCTCAGCTACTCTAAATAACAGATTAGTGAGATGTTGTACCTGACATTTAACCCTGGGCATTAATTAAAAGTGGCCTGCTGTGATATTTGGGCAAGTGTGGGTAGAAGTAGGCAGTAGTAATACTGCTAGAGAGCAAGCTGTGAAAATCTTAACAACGTTTTCACATATTTGTGATGTAGAAATGTTTTTTAATGACACTGACATAATTTTAGGGCAAAAGAAATAGCATATCTCAAAAAATTCAGTGGTATTTTGAATTCAGTTGATGAGGAGGTAAAACACGGTAGGCAGTGTTTCACTATTATTTAGCTTAATCACAATGTGTAGTCAATTTACAATAAATGTCAGACCCTGTGTTAGGCAGTCTATGTGCCTTCTTTTATTGTCATGTTGGAACAATGTGTATTTAACCTTTAGTAAATTTTATTGAGCACTTATTTTGTGCCAGTTGCTGGAGATGTAGCTGTGTACACAATAGATGAGGTTTCTCATGTCAAGGAAGTTATATTCTCGTCAGCCACAGACAATATTCAAAAGTAGTGTGAACTTTGGGAGGCTGAGGCGGGTGGATCATCTGAGGTCAGGAGTTTGAGACCAGCCTGGCCAACATGGTGAAACCCCATCTCTACTAAAAGTACAGAAAATTAGGCCACGCGCAGTGGCTCACGCTTGTAATCCCAGTGCTTTGGGAGGCTGAGGCGGGTGGATCACGAGGTCAGGAGATCGAGACCATCCTGGCCAACATGGTGAAAACCCATCTCTATTAAAAATACAAAAAGTAGCTGGGCCTGGTGGCGAGCGCCTGTAGTCCCAGCTACTCAGGAGGCTGAGGCAGGAGCATCTCTTGAACCTGAGAGGTGAAGGTTGCAGTGAGCTGAGATCATGTCATTGCACTCCAGCCTGGGTGACAAAGACTCTGTCTCAAAAACAAATAAATATAAAAAATTAGCTGGGCATTGGGGCGTGTGCCTGTAGTCCCAAATGCTTGGGAGGTTGAGGTAGGAGAATTGTTTGAACCTGGGAGACAGAGGTTGCAGTGAGCCGAGACTGTGACACGGCACTCCAGCCTGCTGGGGCAACAGAGTGAGACTCCCCATCTCAAAAAAATAATAAATAAAAAAGGAGAGTGGAAGTTCCACAGAGGCAGGGGTTTGTGTCTGTTTTATCTACGGTTGTAACTTCATCAACTAGAACAGTACCTGACAAACAACATATACAACAATACTGTTTGTTAAATGCCTGGAAGGTAAGAGACGAAGATTAGAGATATTGAATTGCTTGTCCATGGATCCCTATGCCTATAAAATACATAAACCGTCTAGATATTACTTGATTTTTTCATTTTCTACTTTTACGTTTGTCTTCAAATGAGGAAAATTCTAACTTAAAAGCTCAAACCTTTCCTCATATGTTCTCTTGTCTGAATATTGAGGGGATTTTTTGTTGTTGTTGTCGTCACTCTTGTTAGTTGTTATTTTGAGTATAACTTTCTTATATTTCAATTGAAACCACTATTCACAGATAGTTAACAAAACATTGATACCAAAAACAATTTCTAAAGTACTGCCTACATCACACACATTCTTTTAGGTATAGGAGATACAAAAATGGGCTGGGTGTGGTGGCTTTACACCTGTAATCCGAGCACTTCAGGAGGCTGAGATGGGTGAATCACCTGAAGTCAGGAGTTCAAGACCATCCTGGCCAACATGGTGAAACCCCATCTTTACTAAAAATACAAAAATTAGCTGGGCATGGTGGCGGGTGCCTGTAGTCCCAGCTACTCAGGAGGCTGAGGCAGGAGAATCACTTGAGCCCAGGAGGCGGAGGTTACAGTGAGTTGAGATTGCACCACTGCACTCCAGCCTAGGTGACAGTGTGAGACTCTGTCTCAAGCAACAACAACAAGAACAACAAGGCAGTAAACAGGTAAGCAAACATGGGATAAGTGACACATTAATAAGTTCAATGAAGAAAGCAAAATATGAAAATGTGATCGTGAAGAGGGAGAAGTTGATGGTCGGGGACGGCCTCTCTGAAGTGGTAACATTTGAATTGAGACTTGAATGATGAAAAATATGTAGCTATGAAAGGAAATTACAGAGAATTATACATGAAGAAGGAATAATGACAGATGGGAAAGAGTTTGGCTTCTAAGTTGACAGAAATATTGCCATTTTGGATAGGACATGTTAACTCAGATGGCATGTGTAGGGAAACAGAGCACACAAGGTAGGTGTGAAAGGAGTTTGGATTTTAATTTAATTGCAATGGGAAGGGTAGACTTGGCTTTGTCCTGGTGAATGAAAAGATCCAAATTGCACTTGGGAAAAATAACTCTGGATGTCATTGGAATGCACAGAGAGTGTTGAACATAATGAGAATGACCAGGTAAAAAAGTTGTTTTTATATTTTGGGCAAGAGTTAATGGTTGAAATAATGAGATATAGTCAGAGAAGGGTTATGTTTTAATGACAAAGGAGGCAGAATTATTGGTGGATTGGATAAAAGTAGAATGTGAAGAAAATAAACAAGGATGATTCTAAGTTTGAATAACTGGTTGAGTAACAGGTTGGGAGGTGATTCAATGGCAGTGAAGACGACTTGAGAGCAGTGGTATATAAATGTGCACAAGGTGGATGAGAAGAGTAAATACTTCTGCTTGGCTTAGTTTAAGTTTTCAATGATATTAATGCAAAATGAATATGGTGATATATAGAGATGGGTATTAATTTAGAGCAAAGAGAGAGATTAGAGATAAAATTTTCAGAGTCCTCAAAGTGGTAGTATTTGAAACCATAAGACTGAATTAGACAACTTAGGAGAAAGTTGTAGATGGAGAAGAAGGCAGAAAAAGAGATCTCATGGGTGTTTCAATATTTTAAAATCTGGTGTATAGCCAGGTGTGGTGGTGTGCACCTGCAGTCTCAGTTACTAGGGAGGGTGATGTGGGAGGATCACTTGAGCCCAGGAGGTTGAGGCTACAGTGAGTCATAAGGATGCCACTGCACTCCAACCTGGGTGACAGAGTGAAACCCTGTCTCTAAACAAATAAAATAAGCAAACAAACAAATACCTAGTGCAAAAGTCAAGAATCTAGCAGCTGAAATTGGGAGGTGTCTAGGGATATAAAGTGAAAACCTAACCGTATGTTAGGAAAAGAAAGTATAACAATAAAAATAGTGCATTAAAGATGTCAGCAGAATTTTTCCATTTTAACCTAAGGAAAAATATGTGGTTAGGTAGGTTAGGGTAATTGGTAAAGAAAAAAAAGGAGATACTGGGTAGATTTGCCTTATGAGATTTAATTATTGCCTGAAGGTTAGTTATAGAATTAGATTTGAGGAGAGGAGAGAATATGAAATGATTGTAATAAAGAGTGTGAATTACCAAAGATTTGTTGTAGGACTGTAAAATATTGGGTTATCCCTTTGAGATTTTCGGCTGTAAATTTTAAGGTGACCCATCAGCAGAATTGTTCAATTTTCTAGGGTTATATTCAATATCTTGAGTACAGATGCAGAGTAAGATTTATACAATTTAATCTGAGTTTGGAATTTTTCAAATATGTACAATTAGAAAAAGAAAGGCAAGGAGGTTGTGTGTGCATGCAAGGAAATGTATATAATGCTAAACCATGGAGCTAGTGCAGATAGGGAGGGAAGTACAAACATGAACAGAGTAATGGATACTGAATAAGTGATCAGTGGATTTTGATTCTCAAAGATAGTTTTTAAAGTAGCAATATTAGAGTAAGTGATCTGAAAGAATAAAAAGTAATAGGTTGTTTGAAGTCCATGTTTATAGCTAATGTGTAGTATTGATGAATTCTGGGTCTGATTTTTTATCATGTGAGTGGACAGTAAGGTGGAATGGAGAAAAAGGATCAATAGAGAGAAGAATATCAAATAACTTGAAATTCAGACTATGGCAATTATGACAGGAGTAATGGAATATTTGATGAATTACGTCGTGGGGGAATGACTGGGAGTTTCAAGGAAGAAAAAAAAATAAGAGCAGTAAAAGATGGTAAAAATATGATATACATATAAATAGGCCCACACATACACATAAATACGATGCATAAACCAAACAAACTGAAATCGTGGAAAACTGAAGGAGAGAAATAGTTTAGAAGTTGCAATGGTGGATGAATGCCTAGAAAAACTCTGTTTAATGCCTTCTGCCTGGTACAATACTTAGTACCCCCTTTTATTTTAGGCATCCCAGTGTTAAATGGTTACTGCAATAAAATATTTCCATTATCTCCCTGTTTTATATGGGGTGTAAGTAGGGAAAAATTAAAACTCTGAAAGAGTTTTTAAAGCTGTTTTTCTCAATGGACAGTCATGTTTCTGATAGAACCAGAAGAGGAAGAAACTATTTAGAAGACAGTTTGCAAATATATGTGCACTTGTAGGGGGCTAGTTTGAGAGCTTTAAAGACAGACAAGGTTCTTGGGAATGAGAGAAGAAATGGCTGCTGAGGTCACATTAGGGGATTCACAGAATGAGGTGAAGGGCATCTGTGAGCCTTAGATCCTTCACAGTGACCAGTCCTATACCACAGAGCATATGGGGATTGAAAACCTCAGAGTGAGATGGGTGGTCTCACAAAAAAATGTAGATTTTGTTGCAATTGAAATTACGCAGTGATTGAAGATGCAATATTTTGGTGGCCAGTCATGCTTTAAAGAAGGGGCTACCTCATGAGAGCAATGGACTGGACAGAGACCTAATTTCTATTACTTCAAATCACATTATAGTACATAGCTTAACCCAATCATTGAATTATCCTCTCGGTTTATTCACTCATTAATTCATTTATTCAGTAAATAATCATTTATGGATTGCTATGTCATGGCAGAATCTATCTATCTAAACCTAAAGAGTATACATTCTGGCTGGATGTGGTGGCTCATGCCTGTAATCCCAGCACTTTGGGAGGCCTAGGCGGGTAGATCACCTGAGGTCAGGAGTTCGAGACCTGCCTGGCCAACATGGTGAAACCCTGTCTCTACTAAAAATACAAAAAATAGCCAACCTGGTGGCAGGCGCCTATAGTCACAGCTACTCGGGAGGCTGAGGCGGGAGAATCACTTGAACTCTGGAGGCGGAGGTTGCAGTGAACCAAGATCGTGTCACTGCGCTCCAGTCTGGGCAATAAGAACAAAACTCTCTCTCTCAAAAAAAAAAAAAAAAAAAAAAAAAGTATAAATTCTACAAGAGGAAGCTCAGAAGGTGAAATCTAACTACAAGAAAAGTTGAGAGATAAATACCGTAAAGCATATTAGTTGGTATTAACGTCATCATATTAATGACTTCTATGTGTTGAATGCTCATATAGTGTAGGAACTGTCCAAACACGAAACCCCTGTTTATTTAATGCCATGGGGGCATTTATTCATGACCCACCTTTTGGGACTGATTGGTTGATTAGTAAGTGTTTGGGGTCAGTCACTTGGCACACACTTAAAACCCATTCAAAAATGGGTTGTTTTTACCAAAGGAAAAGTCTTTAGGAGATCATGGCCTTTAGTTGGGTCTTAGAATATAGCTACATTCAAGATGTAAGTGGGACAACACGAGCCAATGTGGAGGTGATTTTCAGAGGGCATTTATATGAAACAATGAGATCGTTATTTTGGCTAGATTGTAGGCTGGTGAAAGGCATGGGTGAGAAATAAGACTCAAAAGACATGTCATGCCTGAATCCATGCCATATCTGCTAAAAAACAAGGAAAAAGAAGGAAATCATAAATTGTGCAGCAATAGAACATTTTTAAAAATCCCAATCTATGTCAACATCCTCCCACCGCCGACCATAGCTGCTATTTTTACCTTTTGCCATTCCCCGCAAGTGGGTGGCTTGATTTTTGTTTACAAAATCTTAACTTAGAGTGGAGTAAGGAGAGGATGTGGGAAACAGACAATGGGATTCCATCAAAGTTGTGAAAAAACAAGGATTTTTCCTAGTCAGAAATGGAGGAGAGGCAGGGAGAAGAGGCATGCACAAATGACTGACACGTGTGGCAGGAGGTCCAGGAGCTACCTGAGAGGAAGAGCCAAATGTGGCCAAACAAAATAAGTTGACCATGATGGGATTTCTGGATCTAAAATAATATAATGGCTTTCAAGTTGGATATTGTGATAGGGTGATAAAAGACTCGAAGTCTAAGTGCCTTTTACCCTCTCTAAGCCCAAGTAAGAGACCTTGAATAGAGACAGACAGAAGTATTAGTTTGGTGCAAAGCAATTGTGGTTTTTGCCATTAAAAGTAATGTAAAAGTAATTAAAAGTAATGGCAAAAACCGTGATTGGTTTTGTGCCAACCTAATACTAGTAGATGGGGTGGTAATCAAAGTCGAGAAAGACAAAGTTTCTCACATGTCTAGTATGATGGAAAGAAGCCTGAACACACATTAATTTATTAAAAATCAAGTTACAGAAAATAAAACCATAATTTTTAAATATCAGAATTTGTGGGCTGATTAGTGTCAGCTGTTTCAAACTATTCAGGCTGTATTTATTAGGCTAGGCTAGCCTAGGATGGGGCAAGAGAAAAAAAAGCAAAAAACAAATCTCAATGCCTTAACCCAATATACGTGTATCTTTCTTCCTGCTTAGAGTCTGATATGGCCCTCCTTTATCTCGTGGGAAAATGAAACACTCTAAGGTTGCTATTGAGAGAAAAGAGATAGGTATAGAAAGCACACTAGTTTCTAATTGCTCCAGCCTGGAAAACACAGTGTTGTCTTGCAGTAGTTAGATGGTTTTAAATTAAACAGAAGAGGGAAAGGGCAGTGAGAAATAGAGTAGCGCATGGATATTTGGTTGGCACCAACCATCTGTGAGCCAGAGACCCCAGCAGTTGGACAAAGGAGAAATCTTATTTCAGCTTCTACGTTGCAAATACTTCACTTCTTCGAGATGAGTGCTATTTTCCTTCCTGTGGCAGAGGGCTTTTTAAATCCATGGTTCTTGCTTTCTGGACTCTCAGAAGGTTCTATGAAGTCCATTTGTATGTTCAAGGCAATGCTTTAATTCACCTTCCCCCTCATTTTCTGCCTTTCTCCCCCATAAAAGTTATAAAACTAATGAAACCATTAATGATGTGACATCAAGAAAAATTCATCAATTGCATTTCAAAATTTGTGTTAAAATTGAAAATCTTGGGTTATTTAATAATTGCTCTAATAATTCAATAGCATACTGTTTTAAGACTATTATTTGGACCAGTAATTGAATTGCAGCAAATCTTTATCAGTTTGATGTCTGTAAACTTCTTCTACTAAAAAAAGTCTTTGCAGTTTTTGTACTAATATGGCAGAAGGGTGGCATTTAAGATTGTCCCCTGAGGAATAAAGAAAGAACAGACTATTTCAGACTCTTTAAAACATAGGATATTCTCTTAGTGTCTGCAGTTTATCCTCACGCACTGCAAGCCATCCTCTGCAACCATGGACATGTGCAAAAAACAAAAATGTCATGGGTCCCCGTAAATGCTAGATTATCTCTCTGTCTTGAGAATTCCGTCTTATTAAACTGATTTGACATTGGATTAAAACTTCTCACCAAACAGTGTGTTATAACCAGAGGCAAGAGGACAATCATAGGATTAACATCTGGTCCTAACAGAGGTTAAGTTTCTACTTGATTTGTCAGTGACTCAATTCAATAATCCCTACCGAGGTCTTTTTTTTCTTTTTTTTTTTTTTTTTTTTTGAGACAGAGTCTTGCTCTGTCACTCAGGCTGGAGTGCAGTGGCACGATCTCAGCTGACTGCAAGCTCCACTTCTCGGGTTCATGCCATTCTCCTGCCTCAGCCTCCTGAGTAGCTGGGAGTACAGGCGCCCACCACCACGCCCGGCTAATTTTTTTGTATTTTTAGTAGAAACGGGATTTCACCTCGTGATCCGCCTGCCTCAACCTCCGAAAGTGCTAGGATTACAGGCATGAGCCACTGTGCCCGGCCTTTTTATTACTATTATTATTATTTTAAAATTATAACCTAGATCCTGATTCTAGCAAATAATATAGGGAAAATATTGTATGATTTGTTGATTTTCTAGCAAAACGTTTCCCAAACAGTGCAGATCTATGTGAATAAACCTCTGAATTCTGCTCTTAACGTGCTATTATTTCAGACTTAAAGTATAAAGAAAAATAAAAAAGACATGAAAGGGGAGTGAAAACAAAAAAAAGAATAAATAAATAAATGAATGAAAAATGAGAAAAGAGAGAAAGACTGTAAATTGCCATACATTTTTTTCTTCACTTATGATCCAAGTTATTGACTTATTCTTGGTTTAAAAACAATCTTCAGGTGGACTCTACTAAATGATTGTCATTTATCATATCAGAGAAACTGGCACATAGGTTTAGATGGTTTGTTGTGTTGTATGCTGCTGATAAATTTACAAACATAGCAACTGTCACTTTCTCTTTCAAATTCATTTTCCATATGCTTAGTGGTTTAAAAAAATATTTGGCCTTTACAAGTTTTTCCTGGCTAAATTGAGCTTGTTTGGATATTAAATGTTTTCAGAATCAGAAAGAATAAGGTATTTATAAATGTACCCTGATAGATCAGCAAATTTGTTTCAGATTGTAAGTATCATTTTTTGATAACACAGAATTATTACACCCTTTTGTACAGCAAAGCTATTGAGGAGTTGAAGAATGGCTGTTGAGTGCAGCAATGCCTAAAACTGGGATATTGGCCCAGGATTTTTATTCTTTTGCCACTTACAGATGCCAGCAAGCTCATCTACTTTAATATTCTTCAGCATTTAATTAATCTGAAGAGTAGCGTGAAAATATTTCTTTCCAGATCAGTTTGCCATCTGATCAATAGTTTATATCACATAGTTGGGATTTCCCATTAAACAAACGTTTACCTGTTGCCTGGATTGTTCTGACATTGCTAAGGGTATTATTCTTTCAGCTTATGAATGATAGACTATACTTTCCTATCACTGAGGACTATACTTTTTAAACTATTTATAATTTTAGTAACTCCATTCATGTATGTGATAGCTCAGTCTTCTTTGAGGTCATTTCACCGGTAGATGGGAGACGTTAGACTTGTTCTTTTATAGAAGAATTTTATAACTTAAGACTTGTTTTTCCATTCCATTTAATATTGTTACATTTTAAAGAAAATAAAAAGATTTTAAATAATAGGTTTCTGTTTCTACTGTCTACTGGAACCCATCACAGTGTTTGAAAAATATTGAAATTCGTTATTGGTGTTATTCTGCTAATAACACTCAGAAGTTTCAACTCGGTGAGTCAGCTGAACTCCATGAAATATGGTAAACATGTGCGGACATCTCCCTTCATATGTAGCTCCCAAGTTATTAATATTTTACACTTTAAATGAAAGAAAATCTGTCTGACTCTTATCTTAGTTTTCACCAGGTATTTTATGATGGATTTAAGGTAGAGATATCAAAGTTACATCACTGTAACTAATGGCTTCATTTTGGTCTCTCTTTAGTTTTCATTATTGTATTAAGATTCTGTGGCTTGATTGTATTCTTCTAACTTCCGTATTCTTTCTTAAATATTTATTTCCGCCAAGGGCTACATTTCTCTGAATTGTGAAATTTTTGAGCCATGTTTTTCAACATCACTTACATATGTCCAAACCTCAAATCAGTTCATTTTCTGGACTTTCGTGGTGCTAATATGAATTTAAAAAAAAAATGGAAATCAGATATAGGGAACCTACAATTGAAAATTATATTCAGAGCTTTCTTTTTTTCTTTTGAATTATATTATGAATAGCAAAGAAAGCATGCATTTGGCATCTATAAATGATCACTTTATTACTCAATATTAAAAACATTTTAAACATTTCTGAATCTGATTTTTTTTGAGTAAATTTAGAGACTTGTATCCCTTAAGTAGTTTTCCTTAAGTAGCTTCAAGTATTAAAGAATTCTGCTTTTGGAAATGTAATATATGAAAGAACAAAGACATGGGGAGAGAAAGACTTGGTTTTAAATCTTAATTCCATGATGTACTGTTTTATAGTCTGA
This sequence comes from Mandrillus leucophaeus, assembly GCF_000951045.1. Taxonomy (NCBI): domain Eukaryota; kingdom Metazoa; phylum Chordata; class Mammalia; order Primates; family Cercopithecidae; genus Mandrillus; species Mandrillus leucophaeus. Next base: position 64,810 of record NW_012107753.1, on the reverse strand, counting down.
AAACATTATCTCTTTTGACTCTCCCAGTTTCCCAGTCCTGGTTGAGGTATAGTAATAATCATACCTATTTCTCCGGATTATTGAGAGGTTTAACTTAGAAAATATGTAACATCTCAATAATTGTTAGGTTTTCCCTCACTCTATTCCTCCTCTTTCAGATCTGTTTTATGTAATAATTGCCCATTTAATATCTTAGCTGTAGGCCAGGGGTTACGGAGGTATTCTGGTAAATGTTTAACAATTATTTCTTCAGATAAACAAAACCCTGATTTACAGTACTTACTAGTTTCTGTGGTGGTTGGGGGGAACCAACACGACCAAGTAGAAGCTATCAATATGATGTCATGAGGAAAGAGTTGGGAAGAGATACACACAATCCCTTCTTGCAGGTTTGCAGGACAGGGACCTATCACACCACTAATGTTTCACATATAAAGCTGATTCCTCCATTCTTTCTCTGAAGTTTTTCTATAGTTAATTAAAAGGAGGGAAAATGGAAAAGTGAGAGCTTAAACAAAAATAATCAAGTGGAGATGTCTTGTGAGTTATTTATAGGTTATCAATTCAAGATGGTAGAGAAAGAACTGAAAATTTGGATGGTGAGTCCTGACTTCCTCCCTGCCTCTCATCCACTTCTTGTTTTAATGCAGACCCTGTTTTAGGTGTTGATTATATAATTTTAAATAAAAATTATTGGTTTCTTATTACTTTCTTTATGATGTTGGTAGTATGAGAGATATATGCAAATAAAAGCAAAAAATTACAAGTTATAGTGTGTATATGAAGAAAGTGAACAGCTGTCATTCAGATCCTACCCAAGAGCTATTTTCCTTCTAGAAAATATTTGGAAACCAGATAGTTTGTTTATACTTCTTCTAGGATAAGATATTAAGGCTTCTCCATAATTGCCTGGTGCCTTTTCACTGCCCCTGGCGTTACCGTGACAAGCTCACTTTGCTGCCAGTTACTGCCTCGAACCTGCATTCAATCACCTTTGACAATGGAGAGGTATATGAAGATGGGCCACACCTCTTCTCCCTGAACTTCTGACCAAGATGGCCTTAAGATTTCTCTCATGTTGACTTAACTTTAAAAAGTAAAAAGCTTTATTCCTGACTCTCTTGTCTTCTGAATTCCCTTTTCTTGGAGCCTTTACTTTAGAAAACTTGCAGCTATAAATTATTTCTCTGACCTTTTGAGATGTAAATCTTCTACCACCCAGAACTTCTCAAGGATTTGAAAGCCAGCTCTTTGAAATGTAATCATCAGAAAAGATCTAAAAGATCACATCTCATTTCTATGGGAAGGTAGGAGACTACTTTCTTTGGTAAGTGCTGATGGCCTTATCACATTGACCAGCCTCATCCTAAGATCCCCTAGAACTTTTCCACTAGCTCACTTTAGCTGAAAAACTCTTTTGCCTTTCGTTTCGACGGAGTTGAGTTCAACCTCTTTCTTACAACAGTCATGATTGAAGTCTTCCTTGCCTGTTTAACTGGTCCAGTGCAATTTTTCTTTCACACTTGTGTATTGATTTTTCTCTGTGTAAAAATGCAGCTGAAGAGCATTGAGTATAAATAAAGCCCAAACTTTCACAGACCAAAAGCCAACAAATATGGGAAGGAAACTGCAAAGTAGATCCTAAATAGGACTTTCTCAACAACCTATAGAAAAGGCACCTTCATAACCCCGTAGAAGTGTCATGCACAGGCATACCTCACTTCATAACCTTTAATGCTTTCAGGTATGCATTTCACAAAAAACAAAGACAATGAGAACAAGGGCAGCAACAACAATGAAACACCTCCCTTTCTTTATGCCTTGCCCTGAGCTTTACTGTTGTTATTTTCTGTTTTATGGGAGACCTCATCCGTTGTCCTCAAAGATTGTCATGCCTTTAGTAAGCAACGCCTCCCTTTTCCCACACCCGCTGTCAGTACATTGCAGGTTTCTCCGAGTTAGAGTATTCAGTCAATAGCACTTTGACATTCTAGGGACAGCCTAGGGAGAGAAGCACATTTCATTAAATAGTCCAGGGTAGAAGTGAGCATTTCAACACAAGTCCACTTAGAGTTTTCACCACCAGCATGAGTTGTAAACATGTTTGTCTAATCATCACATATGTATAAGGTAACTGCTGGATCCTACACACAAAGACATGTCCCAACAACAAATCGTAATTCTCAGAGACATTCTAAACCCACCAGGAGGAAGAGGAATGTTTTCCAAATTGCATTCGTAATTTACATGGCTGTCTCTTTCACCATGAAGTCAGATCTTGGTATTTGCATTCATTTTTTTTCTGTCTCTGCTACATTGTGCCCTTTTGATTGCCCAAGAATAAGAAAAGGGAATATTCTTCAGTAAAATTGCAACTTTGCTACACAAAGACCTGTATGCAGTTTTGGTATAATATTTGTGAACTTTTGGTAATGATCATCCTCAGCATCTTTTGAGGAGTGAGAAGTGGACAAAAGTGATTCTAGTTAAAATAAAACAATAAACAGTAAATAATAGGATAAGAATTAAGCAGACAGTTAGCTTTTTTCTTATTTTATTGATGAGTTACAAAATAAAGTCTCTAGATTTGAATTAAGGTTTGATGTTATAGCTTATTTAGTTTTATACCTTCCATAATGTCTACTACATGACCTTAGATCCTTCAGACTCATATGAAATACCAGGGCCAGGGAATGTAATAGGAGAATGGTATTCCACTGACAACAACATTACAAGCATATGTGTTGAACACACCAGTTTTCCATAAGTCTCAGTGGATTTTTGCATCATTATGGACTTGCTGTTATTACTGTACTATAAGGAATTTGGGATTTCAAAACTGACTTTGTAGAATTAGAGGCCTTATTCCCAAGAAATAGATGTCTTTCTAGAATTCACTCTTTGTAATTTTTTTGATACCTTTGAACTTTCAGAGTAAAAATGAATGAACATTGATAAAATTGATGAAACAAGTAAGTGGATGAGTAACATTGGCATGCCTCCCTTTGTTTCTACAGATTGAGATAATTGTGATAGCAGATGTATCCAAATAATGCACTTAATTTTTTAAATAGGACCTTAGCTCTTTATTCAATTGTGCATGTTTGAAGAGAGTAGAATTCAAGTGGCACATTTTAGTTCTGACCACAGATGACAATATTTGGTTTTCTGTGAAATACATTGTTTAGGTTTAGTTATATCTATTAGTTCATTTTCATGCTGCTGATAAAGACATACCTGAGACTGAGCAATTTACAAGAGGTTTAATGGACTTACAGTTCCACATGGCTGGGGAGGCTTCATAATCATGGTGGAAAGTGAAAGGCACATCTCACATGGTGGCAGACAAGAGAAGAGAGCTTGTGCAGGGAAACTCCCCTTTTTAAAACCATCAGATCTTGTGAGACTTTTTCACTATCATGAGAACGGTATGGGAAAGACCTGCTCCCATGATTGAATTACCTCCCACCAGATCACTCTCACAACATTTGGGGATTCAGGATGAGATTTGGGTGGGGACACAGCCAAACCACATTATTCCACCCCAGCCCCTTCCAAATCTCATGTGCTCACATTTCAAAACCAATCATGACTTCCCAACAGTCCCCTAAAGTCTTAACTCATTTCAGCATTAAATCATAAATCCATAGTCCAACATCTCATTTGAGACAAGTCCCTTCCACTTATAAGCCTGTAAAATCAAAAGCAAGTTAGTTACTTCCTAGATACAATGGAGATACAGGCATTAGGTAAATGCAGCCATTCCAAGTGGGAGACATTGGCCAAAACAAAGGAACTCTGGACTCACGCAAATCTGAAATCCAGCAGGGCAGTCAAATCTTAAAGCTTCAAAATGATCTCATTTGACTCCATGTCTCATATCCAGGTAATGCTGATGCAAGAGGTGGGCTCCCATGGCCTTGGGCAGCTCTAACCCTGTGACTTTGCCAGGTATAGCCCACCTCCTGGCAGCTTTCATGGGCTAGTGTTGAGTGTCTGAAGCTTTTCTAGGCTCATGGTGCAGACTGTTGGTGGATCTACCATTCTAGGTTATGGAGGACAGTGGATTTCTTCTCAAGGCTCCACCAGGCAGTGCTCCAGTAAAGACTCTGTGTCGAGGCTCCAACCCCACATTTCCCTTGTTTACTGCCTGTTACATGTGTCCATGTGAAGAGACCACCAAACAGGCTTTGTGTGAGCAATAAAGCTTTTTAATCACCTGGGTGTAGGTGGGCTGAGTCTAAAAAGAGAGTTAGTGAAGGGAGATGGGGTGGGACCATTTTATAGGATTTGGGCAGGTAATGAAAATTACAGTCAAAGGGGGTTGTTGTCTGGTGGGCAGGGGCAGGGGTCACAAGGTGCTCAGTAGGGGAGCTTCTGAGCCAGGAGAAGGAATTTCACAAGGTAATGTCATCAGTTAAGGCAGGAACCAGCCATTTTCACCTCTTTTGTGATTCTTCAGTTATTTCAGGCCATCTGGATGTATATGTGCAGGCTTGGGCTCAGAGGCCTGACACTGCCTTAGCAGAGATTCTCCATGAGGACTGTACCCCTGCAGCAAACTTCTGCCTGGGCATCCAGGCATTTCCTTACATCCTCTGAAATCTAGGCAGAGGTTCCCAAACCCCAGTTCTCGACTTCTGTGCACTCACAGGCTCAACACCACATGGAAGCTGCTAAGGCTTGGTGCTGTGTACCCTCTGAAGCCAGGTCCTAAGCTCTATGTTATTTCCGTACATCCTCTGAAATCTGGGCAGAGGTTCCCAAACCTCAGTTTTTGACTTCTGTGCACCTGCAGCTCAACACCATGTGAAAGCTGCCAAGACTTGAGGCCTCCACCCTCTGAAGCAACAGCCTGAGCTGTACCTTGGCCCCTTTTAGTCATGGCTGGAGTGGCTCTGATGCAGGACACCAAGTCCCTAGACTGCACACAGCAGAGAGACACTGGACCCAGCTCACGAAACCGTTTTTTCCTCCTAAACCTCCAGGCCTGTGATGGGAGGGGCTGCCACAAAGCTCTCTGACATGCCTTGGAGACATTTTCCCCATTGTCTTGAAGATTAACATTTGGCTCCTCGTTTCTTATGCACATTTCTGCAGCTGGCTGGAATTTCTCCTCAGATAATGGAATTGTATTTTCTGTTGCATTGACAGTCTGCAAAATTTTCAAAATTTATGCACTATTTCCCTTTTAAAACTATGCTTTTAACAGCATTCAAGTCACTTCTTGAATGCTTTGCTGCTTAGAAGTTTCTTCCAAAAGATACCCTAAATCATGTCTCTCAAGTTCAAAGTTACACAAATCTCTAGGGCAAAGGCAAAATTCCACCAGTCTCTTTGCTAAAACATAACAGGAGTCACCTTTGCTCCAGTTCCCAACAAGTTCCTCATTTCCATCTGAGAACATCTCAGCCTGGATTTTATTGTCCATATCATTATCAGCATTTTGGGCAAAGCCATTCAGCAAGTCTCCAGGGAGTTCCAAACTTTCGCACATTCTTCTGTCTTCTGAGCTCTCCAATCTGTTCCAACTTCTGCCTGTTACCCAGTTCCAAAGTCACTTCCACATTTTTGGGTCTCTGTTCAGCAGCACCCCACTGTACTGGTACCAATTTGCTGTATTACTCTGTTTTCATGCTGCTGATAAAGAAATACCTGAGACTTGGAAATTTACGAAAGAAAGAGATTTAATGGGCTTACAATTCCACATGGGTAGGGAGGCCTCACACTCATGGTGGAAGGCAAGGAAGAACAAGTCACATGTTACATGGATGGCAGCAGGCCACAAGGGAGATTGTGCAGGGACACTCCCCCTTATAAAACCATCAGATCTTGTGAGACTTATTCACTATATTCATGAAAACAGCATGGAAAAGACCTGCTTCATGATTCAGTTACCTCCGACTGGTACCTCCCACAACACATTGGCATTCAAAATGAGATTTGGGTGGGGACACAGCCAAACCATATTAACAGTATTTGGTTTTCTGTCAAATATATTCAGTTTAGGTTAGTTAGCCTATTTTATTCAGGTTAATTTTAAGTCTAGTTTTATGATGGTTATGCAAAGAAAATGTAACCACCATCATAATCATCTCATTTTGCTTACAGTTGAAACAACATGTCTAGAATCTTCTAAACATCTACAAGCTTGGATTATGTCTGTAAAGTGTAGTTTTATTTACTATTCTCAAGAGACTCTGTGGTAAGTATTAAGAATGTTTGGGTGGAAGCAACTCAATTAATCATTTAGGACCATGTCTGGCCCTAGGATATAGTGGAGTTATTTTATAACAGAAACAGAAGCACAGTCTTGATATAACCTGTTAGGGATTTCCTAATATACTCCAGTGTAATTACCATTACCTGTGTTTGTGGTTGCTCTTCTGGGATTACATGGAAGATATCATAATCTTGGATGATTTTCACTTCCAAAACATTCACTTTGAATTCCTGCTTTAGTACCTCAGTCAAATAAACAGTCTAACAATGTTCTCAGTTATTATCAATCCAGGTTAAGAGCCATAATTTTCATGATACTCTCATTTGATAATCTATTAGTGAACAATGTTATGATTTCATCTGTCTGATTTGTGAATATTATTACCTTGATCTGAGCCTCATTTTGATGAGTCAGAAAATGAAAGTATTGAATTAGATGATGTAGTAAAAATTCTTAGTGCTTGCTAATGTTTCTGCTTTTTGCCCCATTCTGGAATGCAATGAAGTCCCATTGAAGTTAGGAGTGGTACTGATTTATCTGAATAATGACAAAAGCTGAAGTGATGAGTATTAGCTGCTTTAGCCCATGATATTTTCCCCTTCCACAGGGATTGTGGAATCACATATTGAGGTAGAGGTGCCATACAACTGAAGGCATCTGAAATGCTGAATCATCTCATGGAGGACAGCTGCCCTGGAGGGTCGTCTAGGCTTTCCTTGAATGATAAACTTTCACTGTGTTAAGCGATTAAGTTCTTCAGTGATTTGTTGCCACAGCATTGCTTACACTATTCTTATTGATGTAGATGATTCTTAGAGTATCTTTCACTCCTATGAATTTGTGAACCATGATAAAATATGCTTGTTTGAAGCTGCAACAAATCAATAAGACTATTGACTTAAAATGCTTATACTGTATGTCAAACACATGTTATTCAATATAGAGTTTGGAATTCTTCAGAAATAGCTCATACATATATACTATACATTTTCTAATGATATGTATATGCAGTATCTTTAAGGTTTACCAGTAGGCTTTGTATCTTGAAATTATTTTACAATCTGATATATGTTTTTTCTCTAGCAAAGAGTTACTTGACTTAGAGCAAACTTAAAATGGGTAAGCAGTGTTCAACAAATTTAGTGTGGTCTTTGGGATTTAGTCAAGCTTGAATAATTCTTGAAATGTAAATGTCATAATGACAGCATTAATTTGCAGCAATGGATTTGGTTTTGGCCTTATGAAAGATGGATATGATATGAAATGGAAACTCTGTCATTAGCTCCGTGGTGGAAATGAGACGTCAGGTGTCTGCTATATTGTCTGTCAATAGTTCAGGGTTGCCAGCTTTTTAGGCCTGGTCATATTTCATTCAAAATAGAGTTGGAAGAATATGATTTAATTTAGGCTGCTATTATGTTATTAAATTATTCTTGGAAAATATTTGAACACTTACTGATGTTTTAATCTTATGTTTAAAAGTACTAGAGTTTGATCCATGGATTTTTAAAATATGACATATATTTCACTTTTGCAATAAGGTGTTCATGTTTACAGTTTTTGAGCTGAAATCTTCCTGACAAAAAGTGGGAAATATCACTGTTTAAGCATATTGATTTATGTCATATTTTTTGCACTATGAGAATTTCTTTTTCTTTTTTGAGGTATTTGTAGACTATACATCTCGATGCTTCTCTCCAAAAAACATAATCAAACAAATTCAAATATATATGAAAATTCCAGAAATACAAATCTTTCATAATAAGATACTTTAGGTTTTGGCCAGGCACGGTGGCTCACACCTGTAATCCCGCACTTTGGGAGGCCAAGGCAGGTGGATCACCTGAGGTCGGTAGTTCGAGGCCAGCCTGACCAACATGGAGAAATCCCATCTCTACTAAAAAAATACAAAATTAGCCAGGTGTGATGATGCATGCCTGTAATCCCAGCCACTTGGGAGTCTGATGCAGGAGAATCGCTTGAACCCGGGAGGTAGAGGTTGCGGTGAGCCAAGGTTGTGCCATTGCACTCCAACCTGGGCAACAAGAGCAACACTCCATCTCACCAAAAAAAAAAAAAAAAAATAGAAAAGAAAAAAGATATTTTTTTTTTTTGTTTTGCTCAGATGCTATTTTGCTTCAATGAAAATGAAATTAATTATGTCAAAGTTAGTAAGAAGCAATATAAAGAAATATAAGCAATCTCAATTCTATCCCACTCTCTGCTGTCTTCTTTTTCCTTCATAATCATTCCTTGGATAATTGTTAATGCCAAGTTACTATTAATTTTATGTATGTGGAAATCATAACACTAAGCTTCAAATGTTTATTGAATGCTTATTCAACTCTAAAAGTATCTGCCTGATTTTTATTATCCTAATTATTATTGTTGTATGGCATGTTTTTTTCTTGTTAAATACCAGTTGTGTCATTCTTACCTGCTTAATAATTCTTTCTTTCCCCACTCTTTTCCAGTGTTGCATCTATTGTTCTTAAAGTTCTCATTTATGCTTACATTTAAAGCTGAGTAACTTTTTAATCACTTTCCAGTATTAGCAGTTCATTGATTAAGAAATTGAGAGTTAGAAATGATGGAATACTTTTTTCCAAGCTCGTAGTTTTAAGTAGATTAAGAAGTATTAAAAAACAGAGTCAGAAGTTAAATGTTCCTTAAGTGTCTTCTTACAAACATCCGTGCAAAACAAACAAACAAAAAAGATTGTAAGATAGAGTTGGCTACTCGCTTGTTGGACATAAGTGGAAATGTCGGTGAACTGTGGAGAGAGCAATTAGAAGTTGAGTTGTTGTGAAGCAAATCCCTGAAGGAAAAACACCTTCATTCCTTTGAAGTAAAGCAGGTAGTTGCAACTCTTCCACCAACAAAGACTGGGGTTGGAGAGGGAGATAGACTCACACTGGTTGTCTCTATTTTGTTCATCACAGTGAACAGAGTAGAGAGACTAGGAGAGTCAGCCTTGGCTTTAGCCAAGAATGCAGGCTGGGAATTTCTTGTAAAAAAGTTTAATATTTAATGAAAAAGGAATTGAGAATTGAGTACAAGGCATGGGGTAAAGGTTGATAAAGTCTCAAATCAACTTTATTTGCTTGGCATGTTTCACAGTCCCCTTGTGCTCAGAAGGGGACCATCCAGAATCAATTGTCAATGTACAATGTGTGCAGCGTGTCACACACCAAGCTGATGGTACTGGTTGGGCTAGAAGTAGTTGACCTGTTATAAATTACAGGACAAGCTTATGATTTGTCATTCTAGAAGGAGAAGCCTGTGAGAATCGTGCCAGGTGCATACCATAGATCAGTGTCAATATTCATGATTACACCTGTGAGTAAACCTATTTCATTTTTCTGTACATCCAATAAATTGTATATCTAGACAGAAGATTTATCCACCATTAGGTAATGATAGCTGGTACAGAAGTAATTTTTCTCTATATTTTTTTTTCAGTGATGCTTGCTACCTTTCCAGTAATGCAAATTGAAAAAATGTTGTAAGAATACATTTAATATACTGGATGTTGCTTTATTCAAATATCATCATAATTTAGATTAGTAGAGAAAAACAGAATAATAATATGAGATGGAAAAGCAAATGAGACTTATTCGTGTCTTTTTCTTTGTCATCTTTAAGAGATTTATGCCCCAGTAGTTTGAGTTTTTTTTTTTCTGTATCTGAAACCATCTGCTGCCACTTTTTCATTTCAGGTGGCTGCTTCATTTTATATTTTGAGAGGCAGTAAACTCAGTCATCTACTCCTATGAGCCTTATTTCACTATATATACTGTAGAAGAGCTATCTTTTAGATGGGTTCAAGCAATTTGGGGGCCCAGAAAATATTTTCGACCTTCTTATGAGTTCCATTTTATACTCCGTATTTATTATTGTCCAGTGAATTTATCTCCTTCAACTAATTATTATATCTGAAAACAAGTAAGATATCTATTTTACTATTGCATATAGCTCAAGGGTACCTACATAAAGTAATTTAGTAGATTACATTGTTGTCATCATTCACTAGTTCTTCAATTTAAAATGACCTAAATACCATATTCCCCCCTTATCTTCAGGGAAGTGTTCCAAGACCGTTAGTAGATGCCTGAAACCATGTATAGTACGAAACCATATATATATATACACACACACACGCAGACATTATGCTTGTTTGTATACGGACATACCTGTGATTAAAGTCTAATTTAGAAATTTGGCACAAAGATTAACATCAATAATGAATTGTAATATACTGTAATAAAAGTTATGTGAATGTAATCTCTTTCAAAATATCTTCTTGTACTGTATTGACCTGCGGGCATTTTCAGACCTATTTACCACAAGTAACAAACTACAGAAAGCAAAACTGTGAATGAGGAGTGACTACTGCAATTTGAAATAAGGTATGTGATATCGTTTGGTTGTGTCCCCACCCAGATCTCATCTTGAATTGTACTCCCATAATTCCCATGTGTTTGGGGAGGACCCAGTGGAGATAATTGAATCATGGAGGGTTCCCCCCATACTGTTCTTGTGGTGGTGAATAAGTGTCATGAGATCTGATGGTTTTTATAAGGGGTTTCCCATTTTGCTCTCATTCTCTCTGACCTGCTGCCATGTAAGATGTACCTTTCACCTTCCACCATGATTGTGAGGCTTCCCCAGCTACATGGAACTGTGAGTCCAGTAAACCTCTCTTTCTTTATAAATTATGCAGTCTTGGATATATCTTTATGAACAGCATGATAACAGCCTAATATAGTATGCATTTTCTAAATACCACTCAAGGGGAATTCATTATTGCATGTGTCCCACTATACATGGGAGCATTTATAATACGGGTACATAGTATAAAGTTTGACCATGTGTTTAATTATTTTAGTTATTTAAATTAGATTATTAGAAACTTTTTTAATCCATCAGGTGACTTAAAATAAACTGAATGCTGTCTTTGGAGTTTATCCCCTCAAGATAAATTTCTATGGCAACTATCCAAAAATAAGAGAAAAGGAAAATATTATATTCCTTTGGGATATACTGATATTTTTCTTCAGATCTCAAACATGGATTCATGTATGTAAAAATAGTCATTGTCAATGACTATTGGTGTGATTTGTAGAGTTTGTCCAGCCTGACGTAGCAAAGAAAGATTCTTTTTTCTCATCTTGTAAATGAAGCTGCTGGTTGTTAGGGAAAAATTGTAATGTTTACAATTACTTTTAATTGAGAAAACCGCAATTACTTTCGCACCAACCTTTATATTATCTTAGTCATGCAGAGTTGAGGCCTTATGTTCGTTCACTGATCTCCTCATCCCTATATCTAATAGGATACTAAGGTGCCTGGAGTCTTCAGCATTTCCATTGCTGTCATCTTTGGGCCCAAGTTTTTGTTTCATTCCTAGATAGTCATGGTAGGAGTGTCCTCGTAATGGCCTGCCAGCCCCAGGCATGTTCTTTTCAAGCTCATCCTGGTTTCCCATTCTCAATTATATAAAATCCCAGCTCTCTAATTTGGCCTTATTCTGGATCATTCCCAGTCATCCTGCAGTATTATTTTTCCTGTTTGTTCCTATGTTTAGGCCTGTGCTCTGAAATGTTCCAGCCCTTTATCTCACCATTTAAGGTACACTTTTTCAAAAGTCAACTGATGAACCACCTCCTCCGAAAGCTTTCTGATCACTCTAGCAAGAAAATAACTTCTTTCTCTGAACTCCTGAACCTTTGTACTATTTGATGCTGTTAACATTTAGTGATGAATTTTGAGTGTCTTGAGTTCATGGACTATGTTACATATCTTTTTATTCCTTACAATGTCTAATACATTGTTCTAGACATAGTATGCATTTAGTAGATAAGGTTAAAAGTATGAATTAACATTCATCTGATTTAATATCAGTTTTATGTTTCTATGAATGCAACTTTGAATTGTTTATTTAATCCAGTGCTTTTTTATCCTTTTCTCCTTGGTCACCTTTCTAAGGAATCTTTTTGGATATTTTATCCTAGTTGTCAATTCATGAAATAATATCACACATATATTGTATTTATGTTTATGTATACCTGTGTTTTAGGCATAAAAACATGATTGTTTTCATCTATCAATAACCAACATTTGCCCTTTTAGAAGCAATACTGCTTTCTTTGAGAATGTAGGGTTTAGTTTTTTCACTGAAAGTAGTTAGCATTTGAAAGTAGAAAGTCTTGCTAAAGTTATAATGCTGCAGAAGAATGATGGAAGTGAAACATGTGGAAGAAGGGAGAGAAGAAACAATTGTTTATTCACCATCCACGAGCTTGTCGAATTTCATGCCATGTGTTTTGCATGCATTATTTTATTGACTCTCCTAAAAATCCTACAGAGTAAATAACACTGTTCTGGTCACCTTGCCACAAATTATCCATTTTCTCTTAAAATTCCTGACTCTGTTAATATTCACCAAATACTATTTTTTCTTTTTGAAATTTCTTTGCATCATCAATAGTAGTGATTTCATCTGCTAGTGTACCTTAGGTTGTACAGCATCAGCAAGGATTCTTCCTCCTTTAAACTATAGACACTACTTGTTTATCTGAACTATATTTATGGGATTCAAGTAAGAATTTTTTGTGAGAAAAAGTGAGTTCTACTTTTAAAGCAAATTCCGAAAACTGCTCTTCTGTTACAATTCTCTTCCATTCAGTTTTATAGATGACAATCTGTCTCTGAGAAGTTAGCTGTCTTACTCTGGTTACATATTAATTTAGTTGTACAAATGGAAGTAGATTTCAACTTTTTCTTATCCAGTGGACAAATTAATTCACTAATAAAGTTCAGATTTGCTCTAAGGTATGTTGCTAACTTTATTTAGGCCTTATATTAATTCTTTATTAACTGTATTATGTCTACACATTTTGACTATAAAAAATATTCACCTTATAGTATATAGTCTTTTGATTACTAAGATTCAGTACTTACTCTAAACTGAAATATATTTCATGATTCACTATGGTGCAAAATTGGTTTTACTTATCAAAAGAAAGTCACCCAGTTAATGAAAATGTTTTGTGCAGTACATTAAGTAAATGAACAGTCATTTTGATATTTTTTCTACTCACTGGTATTTATAAAAATTCCATTGATAAAATTAAGTGGTGCTGAATGAAAATAGTTTTTAATTATATTTTTTAGAATGTATGTTTATTTTGGTGAAAGTGTGTTTTAGGCATGGTGGCTTAAAAGATTATTATTTTATATTTGCTAGAATCTGGCTTTCATCTGAACTGGTTCCTTTCTATTTTGAAAGACCACGTAGAATGAAAGTGTGACTCAGTAATATTTAAACTTACTGTTATGAAGTCCATAATTAATATGAAATGTACATTCAAAATAGTGTGTCAAATTGATTTTTGATGACAAATTTAACAATCCAAAGAATAAGATTAATGAGTTGAATAAATTGATGGCTTAGTAGAAGAGTGAATAAAAATGGATTTTCTTGGTTCATTTTTGTGTTGCCTCTTTACTTCTTCATCTACCCAGATTCTCCCCATGTCACATCTCTGAGTGCTGGGAAAAGGAAATTATTTATTTTCTCTGAAGCCACATGTGTCTTTCTTCCTTATTCTATAGTTGTCTGTGTACTTGTTTTATCTCCCCTACTAAAATATAAGCCATCAACAAACGGAGCATGCAACTTTTCTAAAATGAACAGAGCTTCATTTTTCTATTGCTTACTTTTCTCATAGCTATGGCATTTGACCCAAGATTTGATGAATTAATGGAGGTGGTTTCCTTCAGTTTTAGGTTTTCTATTGCTTCAAGAATAGAAAATGGCACTTGCCAGTTTCCCCATTTTTCTTTAACTAGTTAGGTTGAGAGACGGAAAGGTTGCCATTCTAGCATAGTAGCTGCCAGTGCTGCTAAGAAGGGTACCAATTAATTCTCATTACAGTGGCAACTTTTAGGATGTTGACTCTTCTTTATTAGGATTATAACCAGCAATTTATACACATAGATTACTATATACATGTCAGAAGACAGCAACTTCCAATCAATTTCTACCTCTACTGGATTCAACCTGAGACCTAGAGTTGAGTATCAGTCCCTTGAGTCATCACTTCCTCAAGAAAATAATGTTGATTTTCTTTCTAAATCAGGCATTTATGATTACTTTTAATACCACCTCAGTGTCACCCGGTTTGGGAAGTGAACTTTCATGTACAAATGTTCATTTTAATCTTATAAAGTTTAGTGACATGTTTAAGGCATATAATGTATATTTTCTTTCATAGAACATATCTTGATAGGAACATTCTTCATAGTATAAAGTGCAATGCAAATATTTCATGGTCAAATAAACATATGGGTCAGTGTCAAATTGAATATTTTAAAGTGCTAAAAAATTAGAATCAAACTTTTTCACAATGAGACACATCTCTTTAGGCAATATCGTTCAGTAATTATTTTAAATCAGGAAATTTGGCTAGAATACACAGAGTGACATTGAGCAAAAATGAATAATCATAGTAGCAATTAAATATTTGACTATATTGGAATTAGGATGGGAACATAAAGTTATCGTTTTGCTGATGAGCTTATATTTTATAACAGAAAAGCCACAATTTTTCTAACTTTATACAATATAAGAAAAATTTATAATATTTGTTATATACCTGTAAGTGTCTTTATGGTGTTTTTTAAAGCATTGTTTTAAGAAGAAGTTACCATATATGTCAGTTATAGGAAATTTATTCAAAACTTGCATAATTCCTACAAGACTCTTTCATTGGAATGACATGTAATTCTAGTGTTCATCTGCCTCTGCTAGGAGTCAAAACTATCATCACTCAAACCAGAATTCACAGTCCATCCCCAAAGAGAGTAGGAAGATTCCAGAGAAAGAAAACTTAGCGATAGGAGGTCCAAAAAGGCAGCCCTTGGCTAAATTCTGAGACAGAGGTACTCTCTGAAGGGAACCACAACTTTAGGGGAAATTCACTGGACTCTTAGATATAAATGCAGTTGATCCTAGAGAATAAAGATAAAGTCTTTCATACTGAAAAATGAGAAATTCTATAAGCAAACATACTGTTAACAAAGACCAAACCTATGTTTGATTGGTATACCCGAAAGTGATGAGGAGAATGGAACCAAGTTGGAAAACAGTCTTTAGGATATTATTCAGGAGAACGTCCCCAACCTAGCAAGACAGGCCAACATTCAAATTCAGGAAATACAGAGAACACCACAAAGATGCTTCTCGAGAAGAGCAACCCCAAGACACATAATCATCAGATTCATCAATGTTGAAATGAAGGAAAAAATGTTAAGGGCAGCCGGAGAGAAAGGTCAGGTTACCCACAAAGGGAAGCCCATAAGACTAACAGCAGATATCTCTGCAGAAACCCTATAAGCAAGAAGAGAATGAGGGCCAATATTTAACGTTCTTAAATAATTTTCAACCTAGAATTTCATATCCAGCCAAACTAAGCTTCATAAGTGAAGGAGAAATAAAATCCTTTACAGACAAGCAAATGCTGAGAGATTTTGTCACCACAAGGCCTAACTTATAAGAGCTCCCCAAGGTAGCACTAAATATGGAAAGGAAAAACTCTACCAGCCACTGCAAAAACAAACCAAATTGTAAAGACCATCAACACTGTGAAGAAACTGCATCAACTAACAAGCAAAATAACCAACTAGTATTGTAATGACAGGATCAAATCCACACATAGAAATATTAACCTTAAATGTAAATGGGCTAAATGCCCCAATTAAAAAACACAGACTTGCAAATTGGATAAAGAGTCAAGACTCATCAGTGTGCTGTACTCAGGAGACCCATCTCAAATGTGAAGACACACATAGGCTCAAAATAAAGGGATCGAGCAATATTTACCAAGCAAATGGAAGGAAAAAAAAAAGCAGGGGTTGCAATCCTATTCTCTGATAAAACAGACTTTAAGCCAACAAATATCAAAAAAGACAAAGAAGGGCATTACATAATGGTAAACGGACCAATGCAACAAGAAGAGCTAACTATCCTAAATATATATGCACCCAATACAGGAGCACCTAGATTCATAAAACAAGTTCTTAAAGACCTACAAAGAGACTTACATTCGCACACAATAGTAGTGGGAGACTTTAACATCCCTCATTAGAAAGATCAATGAGATAGAAAATTAACAAGGATATTCAGGATTTGAACTCAGCTCTGGACCAAGCAGACCGAATAGGCATCTA
This sequence comes from Mandrillus leucophaeus, assembly GCF_000951045.1. Taxonomy (NCBI): domain Eukaryota; kingdom Metazoa; phylum Chordata; class Mammalia; order Primates; family Cercopithecidae; genus Mandrillus; species Mandrillus leucophaeus. The sequence continues at coordinate 48,354 of NW_012107753.1, read as the reverse complement.
CAGAACTTTCCACCCCAAATCAGCAGAATATACATTCTTCTCAGCACCACATCACACTCATTCTCAAATTGACCACATAATTGGAAGTAAAACACTCCTCAGAAAATGAAAAAAAAAAAAATTGGAAATCATAACAGTCTGTCAGACCACAGTGCAGGCAAATTAGAACTCAGGATTAAGAAAGTCACTCAAAACTGCACAACTACATGGAAACTGAACAACCTGCTCCTGAATGACTACTGGGTAAATAATGCAATTAAGGCAGAAATAAATGAGTTCTTTGAAACCGATAAGAACAAAGGTGCAACATACCAGAATCTCTAGGACACAGCTAAAGCAATGTTTAGAGGGTAATTTATAGCACTAAATGCCCACAGGAGAAGGCAGGATAGATCTAAAATCAATACCCTAACATCACAAAAGAACTGGAGAACAAGAGCAAACAAATTCAAAGCTAGCAGAAGACAAGAAATAACTAAGATCAGAGAAGAACTGAAGGAGATAGAAACATGGAAAAACCTTCAAAAAATCAGTGAATCCAGGAGCAGATTTTTTGAAAAGATCAACAAAGTAGACTGCTAGCGAGACTAATGAAGAAGAAAAAGAGAACAATCAAATAGACACAATGAAAAATGATAAAGGGGTTATTGCCACTGAACCAATGAATACAAACTACCATCAGAGATTACTATAAACACCTCTACACAAATAAACTAGAAAAACTAGAAGAAATGGGTAAATGGATAAATTCCTGGACACATGCACCCTCCTGCTAGGGCAGGGGGAAAATGCCATCAGTCTTTTGAATCACCTTTGCTCCAGTTCCCAACATGTTCCTCATTTCTATCTGAGACTACCTCAGCCTGGACTTTGTTGTCCATATAATTATCAGAATTTTGGGCAAAGCCATTCAACAATTCTCTAGGAAGTTCCAAACTTTCCCATATTTTCCTATCTTCCGAGCCCTCCAAACTATTCCAACCTTTCTTGTTACCCAATTCCAAAGTTGCTTCCACATTTTTGGGTATCTTTTCAGCAGTGCCCTACTCTACTGGTACCAATTTACTGCATTGGTCTGTTTTCACACTACTGGTAAAGACACACTCAAGACTGGGAAGAAAAATAAGTTTAGTGGACTTAACAGTTCCACATGACTGGGGAGGTTTCACAATCCTGGTGGAAGGCAAGGAGGAGCAAGTCACATCTTACATGGATGGCAGCAGGCAAAGAGAGAACTTGTGCATGAAAACTGCTTCTTATAAAATTATCAGGTCTCATGAGATTTATTCACTATCACAAGAACAGCACAGGAAAGACCTGCTCCCATGATTCAGTTATCTCCCACCGATTCCCTCCCAGAACAGGTGGGAATTATGGAAGCTACAAGATAAGATTTGTATGGGGACACAGAGCCAAACTGTATCATAAATTAAAACCTTAATTAAACAATGAAAGAAGGCAAAATTTAAAGAACACATTGGAAAAATATTCATGAAGCAAAGGACTAGATGGCTAAGATTTCTTATAATCAGAAAATTCTGATTATAAGAAATCTTAGCCATCGATAAGAGCAGAGTTCATTGAATACAAATATCAATAAGCAACTTAGAAAAGAAAAAGCAATCATGCAATAATATGTGTGGTCTCATATGACATTATTTAAATAAAATATTATTCTAGTTTCTTTCAAGAAAAGATAAAATTTTATGTAAAGCTTCTTGTTTTTAAAATATTGACTAAATTATAAAAAAAAAGTTGGCCAAAAAAAAAAAAAAAGGCAACTCTCTCGGCCATGACTTTGTAAGCATGATTGAAAAAATTTGAGGATGACTAGCTCCTTTATCAGACATCTAAGGATGTCTTCTAGGCAGCACTGAACAAGCTCTGCAGAATTTGGGGAGGCATACTTTGTGAGGATGAGAGTTACTTTTTATGATTTACTTTCTTGAGACCACTATTAAATAGTACAGTGGAATTGTTCTTCCATTAATAGAACTTTCTGCAAAGTTTGAGATTACAACATTTGACATAGTGAATGAGTAAAATTTTTGGTAAATAATATGGTAAATAATAAACGTAATTAATTTTCTTACTATTCCCATGTCTACATAATATATACTTACTTTTCAGGAGAAAAATATGAAGATGTACTGGTATTGTTTTTATCAGCTTTATTGAACTATAGTGTGCAAACAATAAAATTCACTCTTTTAAAATATATACTCCAAATTTTAAAAAATGTATGTATTCTTATGTCAAAAAAAAGTATGCATAACATTTCCATCACCCTAAAAGTTCCTTCCTGTCCTTTTACAGTTAATCTTCTCTTGCAGACCCTAACTCTAACAACCACTGATTTGCGTTCTGTTACTATTGTTTTGTCTTTTTTTTTATTATATAAATGGAATCATGAACTATGTTTTCATCTGTCTGCATTCTTTCCCTTATTATTATTTTGAGCAGCATCCATGTTTATAGTGTATTTCAGTAGTATGATTGTTTGAAGACTAGCATGCCACTGTATGATTACACAATAATTTGTTCATTAATTCATCAGATAATGAGTGTTTGGGTTGTTTCCAGTTTTTGACTGTTAAGAATAAAACAACCGTGAAAGACTGCACATAGGTCTTTATGTAGAAATATGTTCGTTTCTCTTGGGTAAATATCTAGGAGTGAAATTGTTAAGCTATTGGTCACTTGATTGAATGTTTCACTGTATAAGGAACTGGAATAGTTTTTAATGTAAATGTACAATTTTGCATTCCTGTCTGAAATGTATGAGAGTTTGAGCTGCTCCACATCCTCATCAGTACTTGATTTTATCTGTCTTTTTAACTTTAGCCATTTTAGTGGTGTAAAGTGGAATTCCACTGTGCTTTTAGTTTGCATTTCCTTAATGTTTAGTGATAATGAACACTTTTTCTTGTTTTTATTTGCCATAAATATCTCTTCTTAAGTGTCTGTTTCAATCTTTCACTTATTTGTTAACATTTGAGTTGATTACTTTTTGATTATTTATTTCTGAGAACTTTTTATATATTCTGGATACAAGTTATCTGGTATATGTTTTACAAACATTTTCTCCCAGTTGGTATCATTTTCAGTTTCTTTAACAGTGCCTCTCAGGGAGCAAAATATTTTACTTTTGACAAAGATCTTTTATCACTTTTACTTTTTAAAATTATATATATATATATGTGTGTGTGTGTGTGTAGAAACAGAGTTTCACTCTTGTTGCCCAGGCTGTAGTTCAATGGCATGATCTTGGCTCACTGCAACGTCTGCCTCCTGGGTTGAAGCGATTCTCCTGCCTCAGCCTCTTGAGTAGCTGGGATTACAGGCATGCACCACCACGCCTGGCTAATTTTGTATTTTTAGTAGAGATGGGGTTTCTCCACGTTGGTCTGGCTGGTCTCAAACTCCCGACTTCAGGTGATCCACTAGCCTCAGCCTCCCAAAGTGCTGGTATTACAGGCATGAGCCACCTTGCTTTGCGGATCTTTTATCACTTTTAAATAAACATTTTAATGGTTTATATATATTGTAGAAATGGAAAGGTGGTGATTTTTTTCTTCCCCATCTTAAGGGTCACAGGCAATACTACTATAACAGAAGACAGATTAACAAGAGAAAAACCAACAAATGCATTAATGTGCGTAAGCCTGGGAGCCATGCAAGAAATAGAAGTACTCAAAGAAAGACCAGATGGTTGAGCTTTAAAAACCCTCTTAATGGGGGAAGGAAGTAGTGATGTGGAAGTAAATTATTTCTCGTGGAAATGGATGATCCCAGGGAATGATGGTCTGGGATGAAGTTTCTCTGAGCTTTGGGGAGATGGTGGTAAGGTTAGGGGTGGAAGTTTACTGTGAACAAAGATTATTTTATCATACAGATAAAATGCCCCAGGTAATCTCCTGGAGCTGTTCTCAAAAGAATAGATAAAAGTTTGTTGGGGCTTGGTGAAGTCCTCCAATCTCTCCTTGAGTGACTAATCTTTCCTGTTTATTTGATGAGATTCTGGGGATGGGGAGTTAAGACATTTCCATTTGTTTTGAAAAGAAATTTTCTGCCAGGCGTGGTGGCTCGTGACTGTAATCCCAGCTGTTTGGAAAGCTGTAGGACTACTTAAGACCAGGAGCTTGAAACCAGCTTACGTAACATAGCTACATCCCATCACTACAAAAATCAAAGATAAAAAAAAAATAGCATGGTGTAGTGGTGTGCACCTGTAGTCCCAGCTTCTTGGAAGACTGAGGTGGGATGATTGCTTGAACCCAGGAATTTGGGGCTGCATTGAGTTGTGATTACAACACTGCACTCCAACCTGGGCAACAGCGCAAGACCCTGTCTCTCAAAAAAAAAAAAAGAAGAAGAAGAAAGAGAAAGAAAAAAGAAGGAAAGAAAGAAAGAAAAAGGAAGAAAGAGAAAGAAAGAAAGAGAAAGAAAGGGAAAGAAAGGGAAAGGAAAGAAAGGGAAAGGAAAAAGGAAGGAAAGAAAGAGAAAGAGGGAGGGAGGAAGGAAGAAAGGAAGGAAGGAAGGAAGGAAGGAAGGAAGGAAGGAAGGAAGGTCTTCTTAGTCAAATAAGGAAATTTCAGAGAGAGTCACTCCCAGAGCTTCAGGAAAGAAAGAATGTCTCAGAAACAGGGATGTGGGAGAGGGTCAGAGGGAGACCTTGAGGCTGCTGCTTTCATTCAGTAGGTCAAAATGTCGTATTTCGGGGTATTGTTTTGAGCCCAACATTATACACACAAATGTGTATATATATGTGTGTGTGTGTCTATGTGTCTGTGTGTGTGTATGTGTATATAAATTTATATCCGGTATGGTAAAATATTGGATGAAGAAAAATAGTAATTGTTATTTCAGATTTAATATTATAGGTTATTCTATTGTTAAAACTTTGTCAATTGTAAGAATACTTTATATTTGCTTAAAAAAGGTTTTTTTTTTTTTTTTTTTTTTTT
>NW_012107753.1:11389-43337 GCF_000951045.1 Mandrillus leucophaeus | reverse complement strand
AAATTCAAATATATCAGTAATTTTAATTTTAACGATCAAAATAAAAATGGACAATGTACAAATACATTTGTATTTTAGTTTTTTTTTTTTTTTTTTTTTTTTGAAATGGAGTCTTGCTCTGTCGCCCAGGCTGGAGTGTAGTGGCGTGATCTTGGCTTACTGCAACCTCTGCCTCCCGGGTTCATGACATTCTCCTGCCTCAGCCTCCCGAGTAGCTGGGACTACAGGCGCCCGCCACCAGGCCTGGTTAATTTTTTGTATTTTGAGTAGAGACGGAGTTTCACCGTGGTCTTGATCTCCTGACCTCATGATCTGCATTCCTCAGCCTCCCAAAGTGCTGGGATTACAGGCGTGAGCCACTGCACCTGGCCAAATGTATTTTTGAAAGGCCCCTTCTGAAAATGGACAGTGTATACCACTTCACACCATTTCTCTAAAGAAAATGTATAAATGGCTACTAAGTACAGGCTACTAAGTACATGGAAAGATGCTCAACATCACTAATCATTAGAAAAGTGGAAGCGGGTGGATCACCTGCAGTCAGGAGTTCAAGATCAGCCTGGCCAACATGATGAAACCCCATCTCTACTAAAAATACAAAAAATTAGCTGGACATGGTGGCACATGCCTGTAATCCTAGCTACCCAGGAGGCTGAGGCAGGAGAATCTCTTGAACCCAGCAGGCGGAGGTTTTAGTGAGCCGAGATTGCACCACTGCACTCCAGTCCAGGCGACAGAACGAGACTCCATTTCGGAAAAAAAAAAAAAAAAAAGGAAAGTGGAAATTACATTTACTTCTTTTCATCAAGTAAGATAGCTATTATTAAGAAAATAAAAAGGAAATAACTTTTTGAGAGGATGTGGTGAAATTAGAATTGTGTCTTGCTGGTAGGAGCATAAAATGGTACAGCCACTATAGAGAAAGTAATACAGTTCTTGGAAAAATTAATAATAGTATTACCATATGATAAGCAATTATACATCCAGATATATACCCTCCAAAGTGAAAGTAAGGACTCAAAACACTTATTTTTATATCCATGCTCACAGAAGTCTTATTCCTAGTAGCTAGAACATGGAAGCAATCAAGTGTCAATTAACAGATGAAAGGTATATACCTAAAGTAGAATATGACTGAGCCTTAAAAGAAGGAATGAAATTTTTAAATACAATGTAAGAGGGATGGACCTAGAAAACATATGCTTATGCAAATAAGCCAGACACTAAAGGAAAAATATTGTATAATTCCACTCAAATAAGGTACATAGATAGGCAAATTCATAGAGACAGAAAGTAGAAGAGAAGTTACTAGGGGGAGTGGGTAGGACTGAGGTTATTGCTTAATGGGTATGGAGTTACTCTTGGAGATAAGTTTTAGGTACAAATGGTAGTGATGATAGCACAACACTGTGGCTATATCTAATGCCACTAGCAAATGGTTAAGGCACACTCAGGAGTGGTCAAAACAAGTATTGTATAAATTTTACCATAATAAAAAAGTTCCAAACAAAGTATCCAACAATGAGATACTTTCTATTTGCCCATTAGATTAAAAATTAAGGAGAAAAAATGGAGAAGGAGAAACAGGAGGACAAGAAGTGGTGATGGTAAAGGGTAACAGGTATGCCCACACACTCTTAGTGTCAGTACAATTGCTTATATGTTTCTTGGACAGTATTTAGAAATAGCTATCAAAATGTTAAACGTATATAACTTCTGACATAATCATTACATTGTTAAAGGTCTGTACTATAGAAATAGTCACACAGGTTTGCAAATATGCAGATAAATATTCAGAGAGAAATACTCATTATAGAATTCTTTTAATACTGAAAATGTACTGAATACTGAAATAATCTAAAGTTAATAGAGGACTATGAAGTGAATGTTGGTATGTTCACATAGTAGAATACTAAGAGAAATTGATTAGCTTTTAACTTAACCCTAATATGTATATCTAAACATTTTAGGAATAACCACTAAAAATAGAAAAACAATGTCAGATTTCCAAACCGGTGGCAAGAAAAGGGAAGAAAAGAAATCATTCCACAAGAGGCAAGAAAGGAAGTTTTCTTCCTCTTTTTTAAAATACAAACTAATATTGTTAAAATAAATTCAAATATATCAGTAATTTTAATTTTAACGATCAAAATAAAAATGGACAATGTACAAATACATTTGTATTTTAGTTTTTTTTTTTTTTTTTACAATTTCTCTTTTGTCTTTATTTTTATTATTATACTTTAAGTTCTAGGATACATGTGCACAACGTGCAGGTTTGTTATATATGTATACATGTGCCATGTTGGTGTGCTGCACCCATTAACTTGTCATTTACATTAGGTATTTCTCCCAGTGCTAGCCCTCCCGCTTCTCTCCACCCCATGACAGGCCCGGGTGTGTAATGTTCCCTACCCTGCCTCCAAGTGTTCTCATTGTTCAACTCCCACCCATGAGTGAGAACAGACAGTGTTTGTTTTTTCTGTCCTTGCGATAGTTTGCTCCTAGTTCTTTCCATTCCAACATAATTACTCTCTATTGTTGCATAACTTTTGGAGTTGTAATAATTTCAATTTAGTGTTCTATGTAGAATACAGATGTAGCAGAAATTTCTGCTGAACTTTTTCTCCTAGTGCACATTTTGAGTATCACTCCCAATTTATCTTTGCTATTGACTGAATCTATGTTCTTCAGCAAATTATTTAATATCTTTGTACCTATGATTCCATCTGTAAAATGGGGATAATAATACAGGCCTATTATTCAGTTCTCCAAAAGTTGTAACACATACCTAGTGGTATGTTTTAAGGTTTGAACCTAGTGGTATGTTTTAAGACTAGCCAAAAGTTATACAGCAATAGAGAGTAATTGTGTTGGAATGGAAAGAACTTGAGTTACTTAAAGCCCAGCTATGCATTTGTCATCTTACTATGTGTCCTTAGACATATTCCATCACTTTTTAGAGCCTTCTCCTCTTGCATGTACACTAGGCATAATATATACTTCATGGGTATTTGGGATGATGGTTTACAGAGAATGAAATGTAGCTAGCACAGTATCTCATTCATATATCAATAGAATAAGAATATCTCTATAAAATTATGACTAAAATTTACTGTTGGTATATGGACACACCCCAAATTAGTAAGTTCACTAATAGGGCTGTTCAATTTATGGTGGGTGCCCATGGTTCTTTTTTTAGGCATAGCATGCATTTTCAAACACTGCCTTCAGTTTTATAATAGAAAAGTTTAGTATTACTTGGGTGAACATGAGATGTATTATCTTTAGCAATTAGATTTACAAGATTCTTTGCTATTGGCATCATTCCTTGAAAATAATTAAGGTGATAAAACACCCATTTGGATGTACTAGTAATAAGTTGGGAGGATTAGATAGATTGTTGAACTGGGATTAGGGGGTTTTATCTCATTCTGTGTATATTATAGTACCTAGCATATTTTTGATACTGAATGAATATTAATAATGAGAACTGTAATAATTTCAATTTAGTGTTCTATGTAGAATACAGATGTAGCAGAAATTTCTGCTGAACTGTTTCTCCTAATGCAAAATTTGAGTATCACTCCCAATTTATCTTTGCTATTGACTGAATCTATGTTCTTCAGCAAATTATTTAATATCTCTGTATCTATGATTCCATCTATAAAATGGGGATAATAATATGGACCTATTTAATTATTCAGTTCTCCAAAATGCTGATACACTTTATTCAAGTTAATTAAATAAAAGATACTTCAAGTTCAGTCTATTATTAAATGTATTTATATGATTTTGTGCAGTATGACCAACCAATTATACAGACACCAGACTGAACACAGAGGACAAAGATAAAATGAGTTAAAGATGTCTGTCTATTGCAGGCTAGCAATAGAGTTATAAGTTTTTATTAACATAGTACATAATAGATTATTCCAAGTTGCTAGATATGAGGATTTAAATATGAAAATACTTCAAGATTATCCTTTCCTTGATACAGTTTAAGTTTAGCTAAAATGCTTTGCTTTAACATTTACATGTTTTACATGTATATTGATATAGTTTTCATATATTACAATATTTATTAAAACTAATATATTAATAACTAATAGTGATACGTTGATAAATGTTTATATTTGTTTCACTTTAAAATACTACCTTGAAATAAAATGTCTACCATAGATACAAAACACAGTAGAATTAATAAAAGTGTTTTTCATCTTAAAAATGAAAATTAAAATGATGATTGAACTAGTATTTATTATATGTCAAACACTGTGCTAGGCAGTTTAAACATATTACTTGTAATTCTTAGAAAACTATGCTGTGAAGTAGGAATTTATAATTTAAATAAAGTCATTTGCGCCAAGTCACATAGCTAGTGATACAAGCCAACTTTTTTGATCTTTGGGAATCCAGCCTAGGCTCATTCTTTAAAGTATTCTTCAAGTAATATCACTTTTTCTTCTATTTTTTTACCTAACGTATCTCCTCACTAATGCAGATACCCTCTCCACTTGTTTCTCTCTCTTTTTTGATATACACGTTTCCTCAGGGACAAATCTTTCCCAGTATGTCCAGTTTTGTGCCACGTTGCCATTCTTTGATTCCTCCCAGCCTTTCGTTTTTAATTTGCATGGCAGATACAGCAAGTTATGTCCCAGTGTCCACTTTTTTCTTTGATAAAGGAACCTATAAAATTTAACTGGTCATTAAAGATGTTATATCCCAGCTTTGCTTGCATTGGTTGTATTTATATAACAAAATTCTGATTTACCATAGAAAGCAGAAGAATCTTGTCACATTTGTCTTAAACTCACCAAAAGAGAAAGCATTGTGTGTTCTTTACCTTAATCTGTTTTGGCATTGTGTTTCCTGTGAAGTTGATACTGCACCATTACAGTAAGGCCACAGATAATGCAGCAACAGGATAGAAGAAACTTGGGTTTCTGACACTGTGGGGCACCATATTAGTGCTGGCAAGGCTGTCTTTGCAACTTGTGGGGCCGTGTGCAAAATGAAAACGTGAGATCCTCTTGTTATAAAGCAAGGGAAAATAGGGAAAATGTCATTAGACGTACATAAATACAAAACTTTTTCCTTTCTTCCTTCGTCTCTCTCTAGACTTGTTATGATGTTTTCTACTTATTATTTAATGTGATTCTAAGTAAAAAAAAAAAAAAAAACCTAGTAAATTATTTGCATGAATTTTAGTGTTTATTTTTGTATTGTTTAGAATGCCAGTTTTAAATGGAAATATAAGAGAATTTAACTTATATGCATAATTACTGAAATTACACAATTTATATTTAATATCTTATGCATCCTCATGCCAAAATAGTGAAAATGTCAAATATAACTAACACAATAATTTTTATTTCACTTCCAAGTAAGTTCACACTGTGCCAACACTATCCACATTGGCTTACTGTTGAGTAAGGAGCAAGTAAAAGGAAAAGGAACTCTAGTTTGCCATGTCTTTCGTTTTCTTCTATACCATCCTTATCAGTGTAAGTGATAGCTAATACAGGTAAGTAACCTGTGTAAGAAAGAATTCAATAGGGTTCCTTGGTAGTTTGCATATTTTAGAATGTCCTTGCCTTTTTTTTTTTCACATTTGAAGCAAGTTCTTCTTTGAGCAGAAAGCATGACCTCTGATGTGTTAAGTACCCCACCAAGTCTTAGAGATAACACTCTTATGTTGTACTTGCTTTGAGTTTCACCAAACTTAAACATACAGTAGATTTGCTTGGATTCTATGCTTATTAGATACATGAAGGTTATACACAAATGACACAAGGAATGGCAGGCAGTGCATGGATCTCCTCTTCTTATCCACGTCTGCCATTTTCCCCTTGGACTTTGTGTGCCTAACATAAATTCAAGGAATTTGTATTTGGTATATATAATATGAATTTTAATATGGCTCCTGAAGAGTATGAAGCCAAGCAGGACCTTGTGTGACTGCCCAGGCCACATGCCCATCAAGCTGGCTGGCACTGATTCTAGTTGCTCTCTCAGACTTTTACATTTCAGACTCTGTTTACAGCTCTGTTATTTGAGGTCTTCTGTCAAACAGAGCTAAAAGGTTTTAGTTAGACGAAGCACTCACCTTAGATTATGACATATAATAAAGACTCAATAACAACTGTAGTTATTATTAATAGTAGTGGTATTAATTATTCCTATTTATAAAACATTCTCTTTCTCATGAATACCCTTTGTTTATAGCTATTTTAGTGTTGTCAGCTATTTTAATTGCATACTCAAATGATGCACCAAAGTTCCATATGGATAAACTTACTTCTTGAACATAGGTTGACTGGAAAAATCCAATTCAAAACAACTGCATTGCTTTTTCATGAGATTTAGCCTAAACCTCAAGGCAAAAACAAAATCATTTGTTTTGAATCCTTGTGACCAAAAACTGTTTTCACAATAAAAATGTTTTTACAGTTCTGTTCTCATCAGTTTGAACCAATTACCTCATGTAGACCAAGATTAGAAGAGTTACTGTCGACATTACATTTGTTAGGAGAATGGCATTAAATGTGGTAGGAAGAGCTCACCAGCCTCTTTGCTAAGTATTAGAGTAGATGGGATTGATGGCTTTGCTTAGTTGGAATACTGGGTACAAGACAGGGCACCAAATATGGCAGCAAGCCTGGTAAGAGGGAAGTAGGTTAAAGGAGTCACACAGACTTATTCACCCTAAGATAAAAATAGTGAATTTATAATTCTAGAATTAAATAATTAGTACTAAATGGAGGAGCAGAAATTCAGAAAGGGTACAAGAGAGTTAATCTAAATTGTAGCGGTCAATTTCGTAGACTCTATAAGAAATGTTGACAAATTCTATTCTCCTTTATTTGTCTGAGTTCTTTAAGACGGGAAAACAAGTATTATATTGTCCCCCTGATGCTTAACACAGTGACTTGCACCTAGTTGGCACTTCTTAGATGTTTGTTTTATTCTTTGCATAGGAAAATGCAAGACAAGATCAGGCAAAAATGAAATGAATTGAGAACATACTGACACCCTCAAATAGCTGTCAAGGATTTAGAGGCCATGTCTTAAATGGTTTGGACATCTGGTGAAGTAATACAAAAATAGAAACCCCAGTAGGGTTTTTTGAAACTGAAGTAGAAAGCAAGAGATCTAGAAGCAGCCCTTGAAATCCCTGTAGGAACATAATAAAGAAAAGACTTTAAATAGAAGCCTTGAACAGAAAACTTCATATGCTACAGGAGTTTAAAAAGGTGGAAGGAGTTTGTACCTCTGATAATACGATGAAGGTCTTTATTCTATATAGATATAGGAATTACAAGATTCATAAGAATAAGTACTCACTTGAAAATATATGCAGTCAAACCCTGACCATTTAGAAACTATTTTCTGCATCTTCCTTCAGTATTTTTACATTTATCTATGGGTAGAATTTTCTACTTAAGTAAGACCTGTAACACTGTATTCTTTAGGCATTTGAGAAAGTAACAGTTTATTGAAAAACATCTGAAAATACAAATAATATGTATTAACCAGTACTATGCATTATATAGATACAAATTAATTCACAAAAATGATAATTACAATGATACCTGCACAAAGTTTTCAAACTAATAAATTTGGCACAGAATGTAAATATAATGATAAGACTTATTAAGTCTTAGTCCTAATTTACCTTTTTACAACTCTTGTTTTGCCACAAATCTTTTAAATACATGTTTTAAACAAAAACTATAAATACTGTATTTTAAGGAACTAAGGTGTTCTTAGAATTCAATTCTAGTCCATTTAAAATCATGAAGCATAATATGCTTTAATTTCAGTGATAATAATTAGCAAAGGTGTTCTGCTTGTTATTTCTCATGCCTGAAAATCTAAGGCAAAAACAAAAAACAAAAACATCTGAAGTGTCAACAGTTTGGTTGAAAACTAAGCAAAGGACCTAAATAAGCATTTCTCTACATTCCTCAGCAAATAAATGCAGAGAAAGTTTGAAACTCACTGACCCATCCAGGACATTCCTACTAATTCAGTTCTGTTTTTATTTCAGATATTATTATCTTTTCTTTTTATATTTTGTCACATTTTCGGTATCTTTGAATTCCCAGTGCCTCCCAAGCAGTGAGATGTGAAACCTTGTGAGGCTGTTTAACAATGGGCTATTGAACCGAAAAGAGAAAGTTTTACTGTTTTCTCCTATGATGACATCCTCATCTTTTAGTGACTTTGTGTTCTGTTTACATAGGGGTTTTGACAAATGTACCTTCTGAGGACAAGGAACTCAATGTGCTTTCTCAGCCATCGAACAAGCCAGGCATCTGTACACGTGAAAGCAGAGCTGGCATTATAGTTAATGATCAAGCTCCCTGAGGTGAAGAGTGACTAGAAGATAGTTTTTCAATGACATTTATCCATTTTTTAAAAATTCTACAAATATTTATGGAAAATATGGAGTGAAAAGTTTACCAATCACAGGAGATAGAGTGTATATTTTTTTTATTTAGCTTAGGTTGCTGTAACAAATAATGTTAGACAACTGGTTTAAATGATGAAGGTTTATTCTCGCAGCTCTGGAGGCTGAGAAGTCCAAGATCAAGGTGCCTACACATCTGATGTCAGGGAAGGGCACTCCCCCTGGTTTGAAGTCATCTGTCTGCTTATTATATCCTCTTATGGCAGAGAGTAGAGAGCCATCACCTGTTTCATGCATCAACTTTATTTACTTTTAATGCTTTTTATAACTGAAAATCTGTACTCTTTTGCCAACATTCCTTTAATACCTAGTAACCACTCTTCTACTCTCTGCTTCTATGAGTTCAACCTTTTTAGATTCCAAGCATAAGTGAGATCTTGCAATATTTGCTTTTGTGTGTCTGGCTTATTATACATAACACAATGTCCTCGAGGTTCACCCATGTTGTTGCAAATGGCAGGTTTTTCTTCTAAGGCTGAACAATATTCCATTGTATGTATATGACATTTTCTTTATCCATTCATCCATTGAAGGATCCTTATATTGTTTCTACAATTCGTCTATTGTGAATAATGCTGCAGTGAACATGGTAGTGCAGATATCTCTTACAGATAGTGATTTCTTTGGATATACAACCAGAAGTGGGATTTCTGGGTCGTATGGTAGTTCTATTTTTAACTTTTTGAGGAAGCTCTATATTGTTTTCTATAATAGTTGTAACCAATTGACATTCCCACTAACAGTTTTCAAGGATTCCCTTTTCTCTACGTCTTTGCCAACACGTTCTATTATTAGGCTTTTTGTTAATAGTCATCTAACAGGTGTGGGGTGATAACCCATTGTCTTGATTTGTATTTCCCTTATGATTAGTAATGTTGAGTATTTTTTCATATACTAGTTGGCTATTTGTAAGTCTTCTTGGGAAAAATGTTTCTTTAGGTTCTTTACTTATTTTTTAATTGGGTTATTTGTCTGTGTGTATGTGTGTTTCTTTTTTTGATATTGAGTTTCTTAGGTGTTTTGGATATTAACCCCTTTTTGGATATATGGTTTCATGATATTATTTACTTTGCTTTGCTGAAACTGCTCAGTTCGGTATAATCCTACTTGTTTATTTGCAATTTTATTGCCTGTGCTTTGGTGTAGTATCCAAAAACCATAGACCAGTGGCAAGGAGTTTTTCTTCTATTTTTTGGTGGGGGGGAGTTTTATTGGTTTCAGGTCTGCATGTAAGTCTGTAATCCACCTTGAGTTGATTTTTGTATATGGCTTAAGATAAAAATACAATTTCTTTCTTTCCTTTTTTTGCATGTGAATATCCAGTTTTCCTAACAATTTATTGAAGAGAGGATTTTTTTTTCCTGATTGTGTATTCTTGACAGTTTTGTCAAAAAAGTGTGGATTATATATGTATGAGTTTGTTTCAGTAATTTCTATTCTGTTTCGTCTTCATGTCTGTTTTTATGCCAGTAGCATACTGTTTTAATTATTGTAGCCTTCTGATATAATTTGATACCAGGAAGTGTGATGCCTCCAGTTTTGTTGTTCTTGCTCAAAATTACTTTAGCTTTTTGGGGTTTTCTATGATGCCATATAAATTTTAGGATTGTTTTTCTATTTCTGTGAAAAATATTGACATTTTGATAGGGATTGCATTGAATCTGTAGATAGGTTTAGGCAGTGTGGACATTTTAACAATGTTAATTTTACTACCCCGTGAACAGAGGATGTCTTTCCATTTGTTAGTGTCTCCTTCAATTTTTTTCATCAGTGTTTTATAGTTTTCCATGTATATATCTTTCACCTCCTTGGTTAAATTGATTACTAAGGATTTTTATTCATTTTGATGTCATTTGTAAATGAAATCATTTTCTTAATTTATTTTTTCTATAATTGGTTGTTAGTGTGTAGAAATGCCACTAATTTCTGTATGTTGATCTTGTATCCTGAACTTTACTTAATTCAACTATTAGTCCAGAAAGATTTTTGGTGAAGTCTTTATGGTTTTCTAGATTATGCCATCTGCAAAAGAGACAATTTTATTTATTTTTCAATTTGTATGCATTTTGTTTCTGTTTCTTACCTGATTTATCTGCCTAGAACTTCTAGTGCTGTGTTGGATGTTAGCTGTGGGCTTGTCGTCTGTGGCCTTTATTGTGCTGAGGTACCCTTCTGTACTTAATTTGTGGAGAGTTTTAATTGTGAAAGGATACTGAATTTCATCAAATGATTTTCTACATCTAATGAGATGATCATAAACTTTTTGTCCTTCGTTCTGTTAATGTGATGTATCACATTTATTTATTTGCACATGTTGAATCATAAATCTCATTTGAGCATGGTGTATAAGTTTTTAATGTGTTGTTGAATTTGATTTGCTAGTATTTTGTTGAGGATGTTTACATCTATGCTTATCATAGATGAACTGTAATTTTCTTTTCTTGTAGTGTCTTGTTTGGTAAAAGCATCAGGGTAATGTTGACCTTGCAAAATCAGTTTGAAATCGTTCCATGTTTTTCTCCTTTTGGAAGAGTTTAAAAATTGATGTTTGTTATTTAAATGTTTGGTAGAATTCAGCAGTGCAGCCATTAGGCCCTCAGCTTTTCTTTGATGAGAGACTTTTTATTAATGATTCAATCTCCTTACTCCTTATTGATCTGTTCAGATTTTCCATTTCTTCATGATTCAGTTTTGGAAAGTGTTTTTTTGTTGTTGTTGTTTTGTTTTTAAGAATACGTTTCTTCTAGGCTATTCAATTTGTTAGAATATAGTCGTTCATAGTTGTCTCTTATGATCCTTTATATTTATCTGATATCAGTTGTCAGGTCTTCTGTTTGATTTATAGTTTTATTTACTTGAGTTTTATTCTCTTTGTCTAATCAAAGGTTTGTTAAGTTTGTTTATCTTTTCAAAACCAACTCTTAGTTTCATTAATCTTCTAATTGTGTTTCTAGTGTGTATGTCATTTATTTCTGCTGTGATCTTTGTTATTTTCCTTTCTTCTACTAACTTTAGGCTTGGTTTTCTCTCTCCCTCTTTTTTTTCCCCCCCAGTTCTTTGATGTGTAAAGTGAAGTTGTTTATTTGAGATCTTTTTAATTTTTTTAAAGAAGTAGGTATTTATTACTATAAACTTCCCTCCTAAAACTGCCTTTGCTGCATCTTAAAAGTTTTGGTATGTGTATTTACGTTTTCATTTGTTTCAAGATATTTTCATTTCCCTTTCAATTTCTTCTTTGACCCGTTGGTTGTCCCAGGAGTGTGTTGTTTAATTTCCACATAATTTTTCCAAAATTCATTTATTTCTGGTTTCATACCATTGTGGTTGAAAAATATGCTTGATACCATTTTAATTTTCTTATGTTTGTTAAGGCTATTTTGTGGCCTAACATATTATCTAATCTGGAGAATATTCCATGTGCACTTGTAAATAATGTCCATTTTGCTGCTTTTGGATGGAATGTTCTGTATGTGTCTGTTAAGTTCCTTTGACGTAAAGTGTATTTTAAGACCTATATTTTCTTCTTGATTTTCTGCCTGGATGATCTATCCATTGCTGAAATTGGGGGCATTAAAGTCCTGTACTATTAGTGTATTGCTACAATAACAGTATCAAAGTGGGGTATTAAAGTTCTCTACTATTATTGTGTATTTCTCCCTTCAGATCTCTTCATATATGCTTTATATATTTAAATTCTTTGATATTAGGTGCATATATATTACCAACTGTTACATTTCCTTGATGAATTGACCCTTTTATCATTGTATCATGAGATTCATTGTCTATGTTTACAAGTTTTAACTTAAAATGTATTTTGTCTAATATGTTTAGCCACTTCTGCTGTCTTTTGGTTACCGATTTCATGACACATCTTTTTCCATCCCTTCACTGTCAGTCTTCAATGTGTCCTTAAAGATGAAGTGAGTCTTTTTAAAGCAGGACTTAGCTGGATCTTGTTTTTAAAGCAGCCAGCCACTGTACGTTTTTAGATTGGATAATATAATCAATTTATGAGATTAATCCATTAATCTTGTGTCTTTTCTAATAAGAGCACCGATTCCATTTATGAGACCTCTGCCCTTAAGACCTAGTTACTTCCCAAAAGCCCCACCTCCAAATACTGTCACATTGGGTATTTAGACTCCCACCTATGAATTTTGGGAGACACAAATAGTCTGTCGATAGACCACACAACATTTTCATTAAAAGTATTCTACCAAGGCCTCAGATGTTAGAATAAGAAACAATATATTGTCTAGTCTTGAGCTCTTTTATTTTTAATCACAGTGGTTATACCCAATGTGGCCATATGCAAACAAAAAGCAAACAAACCAAAAAGAAGACTGTTTACTATTTTTTATAATGCCTTTGAACATTCCTAAAGTAGTCATTCAAATATTTGAATCTCTAGTTTGAGAAATAAAGGAGAAATGTTTGTCATGTTTTTTAAAGAATGAATTTATTTAACACACTCATTGAATATTTATGATGTGCAGAGTTCCCTGCTGGGTACTCTGGGGAAGGTACATTTTGAATAATGCTTACTCTCTTAGGGAATTTAATTTCAGTTGGAAGAAGACAGGGCCACAACAATCCAATATACGATATAAAAGTTCACAAAAGCATATATAATTTGAGACAATGTGAATTCAGAGAAATAGAAAACTCTTAGAAATTTTAATTTATACATTTAAATACTTTACTCAAAAGAGAAGTATGGTTTTCATTTGACTGGATGGGTAAGTGAACTTATGCTATATTCCCAGTGAAGTGAATGGTAGCAGCAAAGATAAGAATGTTTGAATGGGAAGGAAATTTATTATAGTGCACAATGACTGTGTGCACTGGTTCCATTTAAATCATCTTGTACAATGAAAGAAATGCTCTTCATTTTATTACACACCTTTATTATGTGCAAACTATTGCACTAGAAAATGTAAGCACTATAAATACGTGCAAGACTCAATTCATGCCCTCAAACAGCATCTTTTATTGTAACTTTTGACCCCAATAAATGTTTCATCTCAAATATATTTTTTTAATTCTTAAGGTTCTTAGAGGATACAGTGAAATTAAAAACAAAAAGGATTAAAGAATGACAGAAGACAAGCTGTATGGAGAAACATGGATTTAGGGATCTAAGACCTTCTCAGAAAGTAAAGTTGATTTAAGCTTACAGTCTCAAAGTTTGAGAGCAGTCAAAGAGAGGGAAAGATCCATGCCTAAGAAACTACACTAGGTTTTTTAAAGTTTTTTTTCTCCCCTTCTAAGTTCTCAGCTGAAGTCTGTGTAATGTTCCTGTCTCTATTGCCCTGTATTATTAAAGCTCAGACTTTCTATCTATGAAGAATTGGCTGGTGAGGAAATTAGAAATAGAGGTGGAATTAAAGTCATCTCCCTTGGAGATCATATTGTTGGCATTAATTGGGGATAGCAGACTAAGTACAAAGTACCTTGTAACGGCCCAGAAAAAGAAACAGAAAAAAATTTTTCCCCTGGGAGAAAAAT
Source organism: Mandrillus leucophaeus (assembly GCF_000951045.1). Classification (NCBI taxonomy): domain Eukaryota; kingdom Metazoa; phylum Chordata; class Mammalia; order Primates; family Cercopithecidae; genus Mandrillus; species Mandrillus leucophaeus. The sequence goes on along the minus strand of NW_012107753.1, from coordinate 29,350 downwards.
GACACCTTTTTTTTTTTTTTTTAAAGAACAAGCGCATAGTGACTGTCAGTTTCCCCAGATATTTTCATCTCTGGCAACTCTTTCAATACTGTTCTATAAAATTGTTCTCATCTTCAAAATTACTAAAATGTGAACAATAGAGAAATAACTAGGCATTTACTTTTTTACTGATTAAAATATTTATACATTTACAAAAATGTGCTGCTCAACTAATTTTTTAATTATACAAATCTATCTATTCCTTCATGTATATTGAAATGGTGGTTTAGAATTTTTCTATTTTTTACTTAGCTTTGACATTTGCTGATTTCAGAAGTAGGTAAGGATCTGTTTGACATAATAATACAAAATTTGATTATTTCCTTCAAGTTCTTAGATGCAAAAACAGAATAAAAGTTCAAAGTCAACTAATCAGCCTGATTCACTAGCACTTAGACTTGTGTCCCTCACTTCTAGGAGGATATATTGCTATTGCCCTCTTAGACATGAGTTAAGAACTGTGAATTATTTAAATTATTTATTTGTTTACTCATTTTTTTCTATCACTCAAATAACCAAGAAATTAAACATGAGTTTTAATTAACTTTTTGGATTGTAGTAATTCCTTCTAGGTTGCCAGTAAATCATTTTTCTTACTCACTCATTAATGATAGAAAAAAAGTATCATGGACGTCAGAGCCCTCAGATACTATGCCATTAACCAGGGATTCTATCCTAAAACAAGGCCAAAAACATTTAAAGCTGAAGAAAAATCTCTTCCAGAACAGAGAAATGGGTGGATAGCAGGACTGATGAGATAGGGGCCAACTCCATTCTGTCAGTGAGCACACAAGTCAGCCCCATCTCCCAGCCTTCCTTCGTCTAGTAGAAGTAATGAGACAAGTTCTCACTAATTGAGAGGAGAAGTGAGGTGTTACTTCTGGGCCTAGAGCAAGGGTCTGCCCGAAGTCTATTGTATAAGCTGAAGTGAGCTGAGACTATTTTTTTTTTTTTTTTTTTTTGAGACAGAGTCTCACTCTGTCGCTGCCCAGGTTGGAGTGCAGTGCAGTGGCATGATCTCGGCTCACTGCAACCTCTTCCTCCCAGGCTCAAGCAATTCTCCTGCCTCAGCCTCCCAAGTAGCTGGGATTACAGGTGTGTGCCACCACGCCTGGCTAATTTTTGTATTTTTAGTAGAGACGGGGTTTTACCATGTTGGCCCAGCTGGTCTCGAACTCCTGACCTCAGGTAATCTTGTCCGCCTTGGCCTCTCAAAGTGGTGGGATTACAGGTGTGAACCACTGTGTCAGGCCGAGAATTTTAACCTTTTCAAAGGGTTGAAAAAATTTCTTAGACATAATATATTAAATATACATATCAATATGTATATACATATGTGCATATACACATATATACATCAGAAATAATACGTATCTCACAAAGTCTAAATTTATTATTATTATCATTATTTTGAGACAGGGTATCACTCTGTCGCCCAGGCTGGAGTGCAGTGATGCTATCTAGGCTCACTGCAACCTCCGCCTCCCGGGCTCAAGCAGTCCTCTTGCCTCAGCCCCTTCAAGTAGCTGGGACTTCAGGCGTGAGCCACCACATTCAGCTAATTTTTGTATTTTTTATAGAGACGGGGTTTCGTCATGTTGCCCCGGCTGGTCGTGAACTACTGAGTTCAAGCAATCCACCCTCCTGGGCCTCCCAAAGGGCTGGGATTACTAGCAAGAGCCACTGCACCAGGCCTATTTATTAGTTATTTCCTATTTATCTGTACACTTACACACACACACACACACACACACACACACGAAAAACTATGCGTTTATACTGATACTTCTGAGTCCAAACTGATACCGTGGAATTCATTTTAGCCTGCTAACTTTCTCTGATTTATATATTTTTTCTCCAACTGTGCCAATCCCTTCTCCCATTATCTACAATTCAGTTACTAATTTTCTCAAACCTAGTAAACACATAAAGTAATTTCAAAGTTGCTGGGCCGTTTTCTTGTGACAAACACTTTGCTAACTGTTGTACAGCCTGTCTTCCATCTCCATTGCTTTCTCTCTGACTTATTTTTTGTTAATGTTGTTTTCATTGTCTTGGATTTTTACCTGCCTTTAGTTGCTACTTACTGAATTTTTATTTGAGTTTATTCCCCCTTGTAACTTACTCATTTCTGAAATGATTTTCTTTTCTTCCATTTATTTTCTGATTTCAATGAACTACTTTCATTTCTTCCTGTTTTTTCTCCATTTCAGTTATTGGTTTTCGAGCTTCTGATTTAAAGTGTTCTTGTTATAGTCTCGGATGTTTGAGAATGTTTAATTTGGCTAGGGGTGTAGATTTATAGATTTCTCGTGCTTCATAGCGGTTTATTTTGTGGGGGTAGGAGATTCCTCAGTCAATTTGTGTGGAAGTTCATTTACTCTTTTTCTGCCATTGTTCTGTGTAGATTTAATTTCTGCTTGTTCATCATTATGATCGTGTGGTGTTTTCCAAGATTCCTAGTTTAATGACATGCTTTTCTGTCAGCCTAATAAAATCCAGTACTTTTAGCAGGTTTGTTTGATTTGGAAGGGGCACAAGGCCATTTATAAAATTTTCTTTGGTGTGTCAGGACCTTAAAACATTCTCTCTTTTCTTTTATTCTTTTTACCACCGAGTTGCACACGGAGCCATCTTCCTTCCTTTCCCGCCTTTTTCTCTGCCAGAAGCTGCATGTTTGTATAAACGACTGTTCCTTTAAGATCATGCTGCTGCATTTAAACAAAGTCTGTCTTTTCCAGTGCTGAACTTGGCCCTTTAAGTGGCTCAAACTTTTAAATCCTTTTCAGTCGGCTGCTCCATTTGCCTGGTTACTTCTTAAGTGGTTCAGATTCAGGATGGATTAACCTTTCTGCTGGTTGCTCCACCTCTTCCCCAGGACCCCTCGTCAGCCATCCTCCCCAGTCTACCCTGCAGTTTTTCCATCTGCCTCAGTTCCCAGCAGTACAGGACAGTGGGAGTGCGAGGAACTCACAGTTATTTCTTGGTCTGGGCATTGCTTCAGGCCTAGGGATGCGGAGGTTGTGGGTTTGCCAAGAAATTCCATAACTGAAGTTATTTCTTGTCATTTGTGGAGAAGACTTAGAAGGTTACTTACTTCACACTCCACATCCACCATTGCCTTCAGCAACTTCACAAATTATTACAAATTATTATAATTATTTCTAGACCAACAATCTAGTAGGAAAAGAGGAGCAAAAGGATAAAGGCAGTATTCACATAAAAACCAGTAAAACAATAATAAACCACATCCATTCATAAATAAATACAAATGAGATACCATCTCATGCCAGTTAGAATGGCGATCATTAAAAAGTCAGGAAACAACAGGCGGTGGAGAGGCTGTGGAGAAATAGGAATGCTTTTACACTGTTGATGGGAGTGTAAATTAGTTCAACCATTGTAGGAGACACTGTGGCGATACCTCAAGGATGTAGAACCACAAATACTATTTGACCCAGCAATCCCCTTACTGGGCATATACCCAAAGGAATATAAATTATTCTACTATAAAGACACATGGACACGTATGTTTATTGCAGCACTATTTACAATGACAGGGACTTGGAACCAATCCAAATGCCCATCAGTGATTCTCTGGATAAAGAAAATGTGGCACATATACACTGTGGAATACTCTGCGGCCATGAAAAGGAATGAGCTCATGTCCTTTGCGGGGACATGGATGAAGCTGGAAACCATCAGTCTCAGCAAACTATCATTCCCAGTTCCTGTGTTAGTTTGCTGAGAATGATGTTTGCTGAGAACAAACATCGCATGTTGTTGCTCATAAATGGGAGCTGAGCAATAAGAACACAGGGACACAGGGAAGGGAACATCACATACCAGGGCCTGTCGGGGGGTGGGGGCAGGTAGAGGGAGAGCATTAGGACAAATACCTAATGCATGCAGGGCTTAAACCTAGATGAAGGGTTGATGGGTGCAGCACACCACCTAGCACATGTATACCTATGTAACGATCCTGCACGTTCTGCACCTGTATCCCAGAATTTATAGCAAAATTAAAAAATAAAAAGAGATACAGTTTTTCATTCCTTTATATTGAGAAACATCAGCAATTTGATACCAAATACTAACAAGGTTTGAGGAAACCTTTATGCATTATAGATGAGAGAATAAACTGGTGCGATATTTTTAGATGATACCTTAGCTGTGTCTTTGAAAAAATTATGGTGACCCATAGCTTTTGGAACAACAAAGGCAGGTCAAGATATTTACATTTTTTAAGTTTATCTGCATATGTGCGTAAAGACAGAAATGTGAGTTGATTGCAGCATAGTAAAAGTCTGAAAATAAACTCCAATTTAACAAAGTGAACTAATGTAGTTTGGTTTTAAAAAATGGAAGCTGCCTTAGGCACTTAGAGATGTTATTCCAGTATACACTTAGAATTAAGTGTCTTATAAATATTTATGAAAGAAATGTAGCTGGGCACGGTGGCTCAAGCCTGTAATCCTAGCACTTTGGGAGGCCAAGGCGGGCGAATCACGAGGTCAGGAGATGGAGATCATCCTGGCTAACACGGTGAAACCCCATCTCTACTAAAAATACAAGAAATTAGCCGGGCGTGGTGGCAGGCACCTGTAGTCCCAGCTTCTCGGGGGCTGAGGCAGGAGAATGGCATGAACCTGGGAACGGAGCTTGCAGTGAGCCGAGATCACGCCACTGCACTCCAGCCTGGGCGACAGAGCGAGACTCCGTCTCAAAAAAAAAAAAAAAAAAAGAAAGAAATGTAGCAGCAGAAATTTCTAGTCTCCAACAATCAAAACTATCAACTGTTAAGCAACATAAGAGAAAGATTTTACACATTAAACTTGGCGTGGGTCTCATTTTGTCTATTAGAGATCATGGCATAGTTGTATGCTTAGTCTCAAGCACGAAGTGCATGAAGCAAAACAAGAATGATAAAGGCTTTGATGTAATTAAATATTGTTTTTTTTTTTAAAAAAAGGCTTTAATAATGTGTGGTTTTATTTTAAATATCAAATGCACATTAGATTAAGAAGAAAACAACCTCGTATGCTCATAATTTGGTGATTTTCCTAGCAGCCCTCTTTTTTCTTCTATTTTATATACACAGTGTAATTATGTCTCACATCATAGATACATTTGTATACTTTTCCACTTAACATTGACTGCATCATCATGACCCTTTTCCAATATCATTAAATGTTTTTCAAATGAAGAATTTTAAGAGCTGCTTGTTTTTCAATATATATTTCAACACCAAATTGTATTTTGCACTTTGGTACATGTTGGACATAGGAGATACTTCTGGCTTTTTTTCCTTTGTACATGCTGTAGTATATGCTGGAACAATAAGCATCTCTGAGTATAAAGTCCCCATCTTTAAATGTTTGGTATGAATATGTGATAAAGTCATAGGAGTCTGGTTCAAAAAGTACAAATAATATTTCTGAGAAAGATTTCCAAGCTGTTTCCATAAAGGTGACAGCAATTTGTAGTGTGTAGATCAGTGATGTTAGAGTGAATATTATTGTAGGTGATGTTGCTTAACAGATAATAGTAGATAGGTAGATTGAGTTTTGGTTTAAGCTATAAACAGTGGCTGATAGTGTAGGATAAAAAAAATTGATTAGCTTTCGCATTTAGAAAAACTTGAGCTATAATCAAACTTCAGTTATTGACTGTGTAACTCAGGATAAGAAAATAAACATCTTTTAGCTTCCTTATATTTACTCAAACAATGATTCTAATAATAATTACCTAAAATGTGATTGTGAGAAATAAGTAGCAAACATAACACCATTCAGTTCCTGGACCATGCTTTGTGTTTAGTAGAAGACAAAATTTATTATTATTATAATAGGTAAGTGGAAAAATTTATGAGGAGTGAACTTATTACAGTGTCATGTATCTATTAACTACAATGTTAAAAAATATTAATTTAAAAATGTTAAAGTCTATATTAAATCTATTCAAGGCTGGCAGCAGTGGCTCACACCTGTAATCCTAGCATTTTGAGATGCCAAGGTGGGGGGATCACTTGAGGGCGGGAGTTTGAGACCAGCCTGGCCTACATGGTGAAACCCCGTCTTTGCTAAAAATACAAAAATTAGCTGTACTGTGGTGGTAGGTGCCTATAATCCCAGCTACTCAGGAGGCTGAGACAAGAGAATCACTTGAACGTGGGAGGTGGAGGTTGCAATGAGCTGAGATTGTGCCACTGCACTCCAGCCTGGATGACAGAGTGAGACTCCATCTCAAATATATATATTTTGAGAATGAATAAAAAATGTGTGTGTGTATATATATCGAGTATATATCATAAATACAAGTGAGATATCACCTCATACCTCATATCTATATATATCTATGTATATATAGAGAGAGACTATTCATTTATGTACCTGTTACTAAAATTTGCAATTTAAAATATTTTTATAAAGTAGGCATATACTGTTGTGATCATGGTCATCTTACTACTCAGATGTTACTGGAATACAATTTACAATTTTCCAATAAAATATATCAAGTAAGAACAAAAGAAAATTTCTGGAAGAAGGTCACTTTCAGTTAATATGTACTGTGAAAGTGAACATGGTCTCCATCAGAGTACTTCACACCTGTATACTGTAGTCCTGCAAGATTCACAAGGAAGTTTCACTGATTATTTTATTTCCATCACAACATTGAGTGGTAATTGAAATATAGTGTGGGTGGAGCTATTTTCTCACACTTTATAGATGAGGCAAATGAAGAATGAGCAGAGGAGTGACTTACATGAGGTCATAAAGTGACATATTCACTAAAATATAATATTCTGGAGCCTCTTTCTACCATCTCATATTTCTATCCTGCATGTACCACCATTTTTCAATAATCATGGAATTGAGCTGAGTGTCAGAATGTTCGGAAGACCCAGGTAAACTCTCTTAATAATGTATATTGCTGATAGAATCAATGCATCAATAAGGGAAACAAAATCAAAGAGGGCAGGCAGAATGAATAAAAATTAAAAATGTCCATTTGTCTGTAACTGATATTCCCCGTATGTATTTCTTAAAGATAACTAAACTTATCTTTTTAGATACTTCTAATTCATATGCCAGACCATATGTGTATATAGATACCTACAGAATTACGTCTATAATATGTGGTGTAATATACAGTTTATCCTGTACCTGGGTTTATTCTAGTTGATATATCTTGAAAACCTTTTATTACAAGAAAATATAGCACATTATATTTTCATATTGCCTACTCTTTTATATAAGAGTGTGACAGCGTTTAATTACCCAGTCCCTTGTGAATGGGTATTTCAGTTGTTTCCCCTTTTTTCCCCTGAGGTTTTTTTTTTTTTTTTTTTTTAAACTGTGTGCTGTTGAATTAAAGAAATTTTATGGAGAAATACTTCTTAATGAACTTTAAATTGATATATGTGTATAATTTTGAGGTAATTGTAAAATGAAAGTAGAAAAGGAAAACTAGAATTTTATAGCAATGCAGATTTTTAGCCAATATAGGTTTGCAGATAAAACTACATTTTGATCTTTCGGTACTCATGCAACACAAAGAACAGAAAAAAAAAATGCAGTGCATCGAAGCCTGTGTTCTCACAGGCTTTCCACTCCATAATTGTTAGAAGGGCAATGATTTTTACAGTAGTGAAGAGAACCCCAAAGGCAAAGCTGTTGGCCAACGCAGCAGCATCTTCTCCTATGATATTGAAAACAAACCTGGAAATGGAAACTGTAATGGAGATTGTGTCAGGGAAAGGAAAGATCACGGGGAAAATCCTCCCAGAGTTGTTGCTCGGAAATGTAGAGATTTGAACTGTTTAGATGGATGCATCCGAAAAGCAATAGTGTTGCATAGAAAAAGCTGCAATGGGAGTAAAGTGGCAATGCTTGGACCACTGTATGAAGCAAAATAAATTGTTGCTTAGCGAAAGGAGAAAGGTCTCCTCTAATGCCTCCAAGAACTTCTGCTTTCACAGTTCCTTGTATGGAAAGAGCATTAGAGGACTAAAAACCTTGCCAGGTTACCTGCAATTTGACAATACCAGGCTGTTTGTGGAGCTGCACTCTGAGGGGCTTTTAGCTTCCATATGAGGTTCATGAAGCCTTTTTAAAAAGAATTGTTTTAGCTTTAGTCTATCAGTCCAGGTAACCCAGTGGTCTTCTATTCAAGGCTGAAAGTTCTGGAAATACAGCACCCCTTTGGCAACCATCAAAGAAGCTCCTAACAATATTAATATACTTAAAAATAGCAAAAAATTTCCCTTCCTATTTTTTTGAAACTCTGCAGTGGCTCTGATTTATGAATATCTGATATGTCTTCTTGCCAGATATCACTCAAGGACGTGGATTATTATTTATTGCACAATCTAAAAATATTCTAGGCTACAGTAATTAAGATATAATTAAATATCAAGAATAACTTGACTAGAGCCAGAAAATTCAAAGTGAAGTAATTTTGTACCTTGGACCTGTCATTTATTTTTTTACTGTGAACTGTTATAACTCATGAGGTGTTTTTTCAAAGAACAATTGTTGATTATTGTGTTCTCTTTTGGGAATTTTAAGGTGAGTCGTTTTATGCTGATACATTTTTGTTGTCTTAAACTGAAGCCAGAAACTTGTCTTATTTTCATTTATTTGTTAAAAATCGCCTTTCTGTTTTGTATTCATCCTATTAGAAACATTGCTCCAACTGAAACGGCACAAACGTGCTGCTTTTGAAATTTTGAGGGTTGCCCTCTCCTGTATTTTAGGACTGGCCCAGATTCATTCTCACTCAGCAGTTCTGTGAAAAGAAAGAAAGAAAATTATCAGAATTATTTAAAAATATAGAACCCAACAGATTCAGATTGGATCTAACCTATTGTCAAAAACTTTCATTTAAAATTTATTTTTAGAAAATCAAGCATGTTTTCAAAAACCAATACTTTAAGCAAGGATTTGCTATTGTGTGAATTATGGACAGACAGTGTGTCTCTCATTTCTGCTGATTGTGGTGGTATCAAATAGAAGGATGTTCTAATGAAGTCAAGATCGAAATCGTGGTATAGATTGAGATAAATGAAGCCATCTATATATTCTTTCACTTTGGAAACATTAGGGAAATACTAAAGGGCTGGTACTGAAGGAGATAACGGGGGAATAAAAAGGAAGAGCAGTAGGAAACTATTGATCCAACCTGGCTGTGAGGCAATGGATTTATCATTAGTGCCTGATTCTCCACAGCCCCTTGAGGGACCAAGGTAGGCCTCCTGACAAAGAATTCCCCTGGAAAAGGCTCAGAATTCTCAAAGTTAGTTCTCTGCCTTGCTTCATGGTCTTTTGCCTCTCTCTGTTTCCTAGACTCTGCGTTGATGATTCTCTCCTAAATTCAGTGCAGTCTTCCCTTCTACTTGGATGATTTGTACCAGTTGACTATCTTAACTTTTGAACTATCACCCTATTCATTTGCTATTTTTACTACTTTTTGGTAAAAGGGTGCCTGCAGTGGACCACTTAAAAAAATGGCTTTTGGTTCCCAATCCTTGAAACCTCTTACCTTAAACAGTGTTCCGGAAACTGTCATTCACTTAGGTGAGATTAATGGTTAACACATCCTTTTCCACCCACTTTATTCTAGGGCAGCACTTTTAGGTAGTTTAAAAAAAAGAAAAAAGAAACACAACTGACTTTTAAATCATCGTTATTCTGTTAACACATAAAGTTAAAGGCAATTACTTTTTCTGTTTCTTTTTGTTTTCTTTTTAGAATAATCATAGGCATTAAGATGTGCTACATTAATGTAATTGTTTCAACTTACAGTTTATCAAATCAGCAAATGCAAGCTTTAAATCAGTGTCATTTTTTAGCCTTAAAATAAATTGTTCTCTGAATTTGGGCAGCTTATTTCTGGCAGTTTGCAGATGGACAGCCTCATGGCATTACTGAATGTATGCATTAGAACATAATTAGCTACATGTAAAGATAGGTTTAGCTCTTTCTAAATGGGTTAATCAGTTCTCACTGAATTCAGGGAAATATAAGGGAAATTCAATGCTCAATGTGTTTAGATATGTTGGCTTAGACTTTAAGTAAGCTGGATATAAATAAATACATACCCCAATGAGAACTAGTTCTGTCATGTTCAGCCTTTCTATCAAGTTATCAAAGCATGAATATTGCCTGGTCGTATTCCAGGAGGCTTCTTTGTTTTGATTTTGATTTGTTTTCATTTGTAATCTGGAGTTTTATGTTCGCATCATTAAGTAGATACCTTTTGTGGTGCACTGCTTTTGCAGGTGGGTTGTGAAAGGGCAGGACTCATTTACTTAGTTATTAGAATACCTTCGGTAAATGAGTTGTAAAATATAACACAATTAAAACCAGAAAACTGGGCTGCATCTCTGCCTTTCATTCCACACCCCAGGTGGCTGGGTTTTTTTGCTTCTTCTGCTCCAGGTGACATCTAAAGTTGCTGTCCCTCTAGGGCTCTGCCTGGGGTGTCTTTGTCTCTATCTTCTCTGTTAGATGTCCTTATCTACTTCTATACCGTTAGACACTATCTATATGTTGATGGGGTTCCTTAATGTGTATATCTAGGACTGATCTCTCCCTTGTGTTCTATCTTCATCTGGATGTGTAATAAATGTCTCAAACTGAAAATAATAGGAGAAATAAAAAGGAAGATCAAACAGAACTTCTGATTACCTCTAAGCCCAAATTTTCATGTGACTATCCCTCACTTCCCAGTCTTCTCAGTGTCAGTAGAAGGCACCACTATCGACCTAGACATCAGAAATTCTAGACATCATCTATTCTAGATGACTCTTTTTTCTTCAACCCCAATCCAATCAATTAGAGGTACAGTTGATTCTACCTTCTCTAAATAGATCAAATCCCTTCAGTTTAACTCTTCACTGCCACTCCACCCAGTAGTCTAAACCTCCATGCTCGCTCTCCTGCGTCACTGCAGTAACCTAACCAGTTTCCTGCTTTCACCTGTGCCCCTCTTCAAAATTTTCCAAAGGTAAGCAAGGTCTTCCCAGGCTCCTTATGTCTTTTTGTCTTTCACGATGTAATTGTAAACATTTTTAAACATTCAGAAGTTTAAAGATAGACTAATACAATGAATCCCTATGTACCCATCATTTGGACTGAATAATTATTTGCTCTAACTATATCTTCATGTGCCTTTCTCCCCAAACACACTCTTAAATACTCTCAAATGAATTCCAGACATCATATTACTTTATTGGTAAATACTTCAGTATATATTGATGAAAGATAAAAACTCCTTAACAAGTTTATAACTACAAATATCTATTATGTTCAATTTTCTCTGAAAACCTTAAAATATTATTTTATAGTTTCAAGCAAGTTTCACACAGGTATTTGGCTGCTTATTTCTTAAATCTCTTTTTAATTTATATATTCCCCTTTCCTCTCTCTTCTTTTATCTTCCAACTTATCCGTTGAAGAGAGCTGCCGTTCAATCTGCAATCTGTTGTTCAGTTTGCTTCTGTCCTTCAATCTGCAGACCTCTTTCTGAATTGTCCTAATTGCATGCCTTCGAACATGGTGCCTTTTACAGTTTTCCTCTGACCTAGTGATTTTCTGAAGCCTAGTGGTTACATTAGGAACTAGATAACCTTCACACTTATATTGTGGCAATAATAGTTCATAGGTGATGTTTGTATTTCCTAGCATAACACTTCAAAAGGAATGTAATTTCTGATTGCATCATTCTTTTTGAGACATTAAAACCAGTTAGTAGGTTAAGGTATTGTTATCAGTTTGATGCATTCATCATAATGTTTCCATCCATAAATCAATTAGGAATTGTAGGTACTGTTCATATTTGTAGCCTGAATCTGTATTTGTTGTTGTTGTTGTTGAAGGTTGCAAATGCTTATATTCTAACTCCACATTCTTTCTTCACCTACTTTCTTGAAAATGTCCAAAGGGAAACACTTTCATCATCTAGTTGTTAATACTGAGATGAGTTTGTACAGGGAATTCAGGATAAATGAGAAATGTTTCCCCTTATTTACAGATTTTAGAAGAACAAATTGGTTTTTTAACACCTTTCATGGTGATTGTATTTTTTATTATTGGGTATAACTATGAAATCATAGATTTTAAGATATGTAAAATATTTTAAACACTTATTTGTTGCAGTTATTATTACAGCTGTTCAAAATATTTTTTGTTTCTTTTTTCTTTTTTCTTTTTAGCCACTGAGCTCCTTCAAATTGGCTTTGTCGATACTGAGCTCCTTCAAATTGGCTTTGTCGATGTAACTCAAAGCCTTCCAATTTTCTCTGTTGAGATCTATGCTCTTCTTACGTATTTCTTGTCCAACACCTGGAAGCAGCTAGTTTTCCAAACACTCTGGCTTCTTTAAGAAGAATGTGATTTTTAAAGACCTTATTTTAAGACTAGAGATGCTTATGTCTACTGTGTTGTTCAGTGTTTCCAGACTTTTTCATTGGACAGAGCTTGGAAAAAAAGTGAAGATAAAAATATACCATGAGTTGATATTCAAATTTGATTCCAGTATTAATTTGACTTCATAAATATTACATTTCCACATATTCTAGGGTGAAAACCTTGGATCCTAATAACAGTAGTATAAGTACTTTTTACGCATCCAATGTATATGCGTACAAATGGTTTGCTTGCCAAATACAGACACACGTACATACACACTAGCTACAGAATAACAACATGATTAGAAAAAACAGTTTGAGATCTCTACAGTGTTTTTGTCCTTACCTTATATCCTAGTGGATATGTAAGAATTACTGCATTTTAAAATTACTTGATATAATGCCTGTTTGTGTGGTTTAGCCCCCGATATGCAATTTATTTCTTTTTTTGGCTTTTATTTCTTAAAGATTTATTTCTGCTTACATTTCATATAGCTTTTTTGTATGATTATAGGAGCATTTATGTGATTCCAAAATCAAAAGTATAAAATCAAGCGCAGTCATGGAAGTCTCCCTTCCCTCTAGTCTTCTCTTCTCCTTCTAGGTTACCTAATCCTTAAATTAGGTTTTGGTTTATTCTCTATTTTCAATATAAGAATATTTGTGTGCAGGGGTGTGCTTTTGTGATTTATGCCCTTTTTAAAGATAGTATACAGTATACACTTTTTGCCACCTTCCTATTTTACTTGATGGTGTATACTATGTATCACTTAATAGCCGATACAGAGCTGTTTCTCATTCCTTTTTATAGCTACATAGCACTCTCTTTTATGTATATGACATAATTAATTAAACCAGTCACCTATTTATGGATCTTTGTGATGTGTCTAGTCTTCTGCTTTATAAATATTGCTCTCTTCCCACTTGAAACCCTTCTATGGCTTCCTGTTGTTCTAAATAAAAATTCAAACAACTTTCCATGGCTTACATGGTCCTGCATATTGGGTTTCTCTGAATTCTCCAACCTCGACTCACCATTTTCTGTCTGTCTAATTATTCTTTATATTCTAACTTCTCTACACTTCTTTCCATTTGTCAAATACACCCAAGATTTATCTGTCTTTAGAGTTTTGCATTTGCTAGTCCCAGCAAATACTTTTCTCAGCACCTGTTTTCATGACTGACATATTACACCCTTCACATTAGGGGAATTCAAATGCTACTGGCTCAGAAATATTTTCTGGAACAGTCCTATCTTAAGTGACACTACTGTTTATTCAAGCTAGTAACCTATTTATTTTTTTCACAACACGTACCACAATCTGTAGCAGCATATGACAGATCAAATTGTCTTTATTCTATGACATCATATTGTGTTAGATTATTTGTTCGTTTGATGTTTGTGCTCCTCCCCTAAATCTCTTTCTGACTATTGAATCTTTCACATGCTGTAGAGTGTCCGACACTATATAGTATGGGCTCAAAAAGCATTTGTTGAACTAATGATTGAGTGAATCAATTAATAATATCAAGCATAAAATATGCTACAAATGAAAAAATACCTATAAAGCCTTAGCAGCTTAAAATCGAACAACCTGGCTCTTTTTGTATATTTCTGTAATGTACCAAAAATTGCGTGTCTTTCACAGTATGCCACGTGTCATGGAATTAATGTTTTGTGACCTCACTTGAGTGTTGTCATACCAGACTCTAGGATCTAAATTTTTTATTGTTTTAGGGATCAAGGCAATAACATTTATCTCTGATGTGTAACTCCAGTAAGCTGTGAGGCCTTTACATTTGTTTTGAGATTCTAGCTAAAGTTTTAACCATAAACCGCAGATCGTCGCCCACAAGTGAGAGAAGATATCAGACATATGGTTGTCCTAACTAGAGAAGTAGTGTTATTTCAGTTTTAGAGATGAAGACTGGACCTCAGAATTGGTAAGCAGGCTGAAAATGTGACATATTAAGTGACTTTGTTGGAATTCAATCTTACGAGTCCTTAATTCCAAATCTCATGTTTTGTGTCTGTATACACTGAATATGAAGACATAACTAAATAGGATTTTTGTAATTTCTGGCCATGTAAAAATTTATAGCTTAATAAGAAACATTAAAAACTTTTATATAAAGTTATATTTGTATAGAGAAAAGTCACCCATTTTGGTGTATTTTCATCTACCTCTATTTACTTAGCCAGGAATGTTCTCAGACTCCATGACTCAGACACCTAAAATTTACTCATGTGATAAATTTTTGACACTCTCTACAGTGTTAAAAGTATTCATAAATACTCTTTAAGTTTTTGGCCTAGTTAAGTCTTATAACTAACTTAACTAGTTTTGAGATGTTTTCTTTGTTCTGTTACAAAACAGCCTACTCAGCACTACACCATCCTGACACTTGCTACATTTGTCAGTTTTCTTCCGCAGTTTCTTGTCAAACTGCCATTTCCCTCAACAGCCTCTGTTAGACTCTCCCCACCCCATGCCTGCACTGCACACAAATAGCCTAAAATTCTAAATTGACAGAACCTTTAAATGGTCAGGCACATGTATTTTTCATTATTGCATCCATAGCGAAAATATCCAAAGCATTAAGATTATTTTAACAAAAGACTATGAAATTTACATCATTTTAAAATCATAATCCCCTGTATTTCTGCATAAGGGAATGATATAGCTACCATTACTTACTGACTTCATGACATCACTTATTCTTTTGATTGGTTAGGACTTTTGGTAGAGGCAAATGTTGAAAAATGTCCTTATTTCACTGTATTTCTTAAACTTCTCTAATTGTCTATTACATGTCCACCTGGAAGATGTAATAAACATACAAATGTCCACACTTCATGCTTGGAGGAGTTGATTGGCCACAGTTGGAATGAACCCTGGGAGTCTGTATTTATAACAAAGAGCCTGTGATTCTGATGCCAGGGCCAATTTGGGGTTGTCACAGGTGTAAATGCTCTACTGTTTACTTTCAGAATTCTTTGAAGGTGAGAAATATGTCTTTGTCAACTAAAGAATGTCTTAAAACTTAATTGTGCGTATGAGTCACCTGGGAATGGTGTTAAAATGTAGGTTCTCATTCTATAGGTCTGGGGCAGGGACTGAGAGTCTGCATTTCAGAAAAGCTCCCAGTTGATGCCGGTGTTGTTCATCTGTGAAACACAATTTGAATGCCTCTCGCCTATATGGCTTTTAGAATAACCTTGGGACTTATATATATATATATATATATATATGTGTGTGTGTGTGTGTGTGTGTGTGTACATATATATACACAGTTCAATTAAATCAGAATCTTTAAGAGGACATAAGATATTTAAAATGATTCTCAGGTGATTCTAAATTCACAGTGATTCCATGTGTAACCAGGGTTCAAAACCAGTGTCCTAAATGAAAATGCAAGTGAGAAAGAAAACTAAAATTTCCCTTTTTTTAGTTACAAGACTTACAAAACTCATGCCACTTAAACTCCAGTTGTAGGCAAAGAAAACTTAGGCTGCCTAAATGCATATTTTTATGCCAAGTAAAAATTTCTGTGAGTTCTTCTCTACCTTAAGTCCAGATTCCAGGATTCAGGCACCTGCCTTTGTGTGTGTGTATGTGTGTTTGTGTGTGTGTGTTTGAAAAACTGCAAACATTAAACTATAGTTATCATAATCCTCTTTTATGTATCATTGGTAGCTGAGTAATAGGGCAGATGGCTCGGGGCAGAGCCTTAATATTTGTGCCAGTGAATCGACGGCTTGAATTGCTGTCCATGGTCCTGGTGCTATGACCCATTTGTTTTCCTGAAGTTTAGTTGTTAACAGGTTGTCAAAGACTTTTATTTATTTATGTTTTTACCTTATTGGCTCTTTCTCCATGCGCCTTTCTTACCTACATATGAAATAAGAGAATATTATATTGCATATATTCTTAAAAGCACCAAACGAGAGGGAAAGAGACCTAGAAATATCAGGATATCACAAAGGGTTGTTTAGAGTAAAAGCAAAATAGTACTATCATTTCTCCCTGTCAGCAGAGCATTTCATTATGTGGAATACAGTGACACAGGTAAACTTGAATATGTCATTGTATATTTTATTTTTCAAAAGATTATTCATAAGCTATTAACAGATATTTTTATAGCTGCCACTATTTATCAGAAAATTGCAGTTTTAATTTTTTTCTGTTCAAAAGCAAGTTCTTAAAAAGCAATTCAGAATTCTATTTTTGGACATGAGAGTCCTGAACATGCCCTCCTACCACAAACCACTAGAAAACTGTAAAATAGAAGAAAGAACAATTCTCAAACATTGGAAACAGTTTAGGGCTGTTATCCATGATTTTTAAAAAAGGAACATGATGGGCAATATGATATTCCCAGATTTCTCCCTGGAGACGTAGTCTGGACCATGACCCAGAAAGGGGGCTCCCAAGCAGAGCACATCAGTCTTGCTAAAATGGGATAACAGCAGTTAAGAGCTTGGAGAGGCTAAGGTAGCTGGTGTTTGTAGGACAGAATATGACAAGAGGAGAGAGAAACACAGTAAAGGAGCTTCGTGGATCTGTGTAGGAGTCACCTTGAGTCTATTGCTGAATATTAATTTGCACTGGCTAGCACAAAATTTCATAAGACTGGTGAAGAATTACCAAGCATGTATAAGCTGAACACCTATCAGAGATTACATAGGAATGGGGGATATACAAGTTACAACAAGCCAGATTGGAGACAGTTTGTAGGCATACCTCAGGGCATTCAACATAGATTCCTGAAGGAGATTTCTTTAGAATTGGAATAAAGTAACACTAGAGGAAAGACATCTCTAGAACAACCACCACAAAGCAAAAATAAATAAATAAAAGGCCTCAAAAATATGAGACTGATCCACAAATTACTTAACTGACTTCAAAGTAAATTGCAATATTATTTAAAAGAAGGCAACACATTTTTAACATGCAAATATGTAATTTTACAATATCTAACATCCAATAAATTATTAGTTAAGATTGAAAGAGGCAAGAAAAATATGCCCTATTTACCAGGAGAAAAATTTAACAACAAAAAGAGACTTAACAACAGTAATAATATTAGCAGACAATTTTAACCTAGTTATTATAAATATGCTCAAGAATTTGAAAATATAAAAAAAATGCAGAGATAAATAAAAATATAAAAAGCAAAATGAAAATTCTAGAGCTTACAAATGCAGTGTCTAATTTTTTTAAAAAAATCAAATTATTTCCTAATATTCTTTACATCTTCTCACCATCCCACCTTGGAGACTTCAGCTGAGTGTTTGAAATGGTCCCACAGCTCACTGATGACGTTATTCATTACTTTCATCATTTTTTCTTTCGGCTCTTCATTTTGGTAATTTCTAATGCTATGTAAGTCCACTACTTTTTCTTCTATAATGCGTAATCTTCTGTTCATCTCATCAATTGTACTTATCATTTCAAACGTTGTAGTTTTCATATATTGATGTTTTGAGTCTTTTAAGTATTTTCCAC
>NW_012107753.1:8481-10154 GCF_000951045.1 Mandrillus leucophaeus | reverse complement strand
TTGAGAAACTTTTCATATACCTTTTGTCCATTTGTATGTCTTTGGAAATATGTCTACTCAAGCTATTTGCCCACATTTTAAATGAATTTGGGGTTTTGGGTTTTTTTTGTTGTTGTTGTTATTGAGTTCTATGACAACTTTATATATTTTGGATATTAAACCCTATTAGGACATATGGTTTGCAAATATTTTCTCTGATTTAATTGATGCCTGTTTATTTTGTTGATAGTTTCTTTTGCTGTGTGGAAACTGTTTTAGTTTGATGTAGTCCTACTTGTTTGTTTTGGCTTCTGTTGCGTCTGCTTCTTTTTTGTCATATCCAAAACATCATTGCCAAGGCCAAAGGCAAAGGGCTTTTCCCCTATGTTGTCTTCTAAGAGTTTTACAGTTTCAGACCTTACATTTCTTTTATATGGTATAAGACAAAGTTCCAATTCTTTTTTTTTGCCTGTGGATATCCAGTTTCCTCAAAACCATTTATTGAAGAGACTTTCCTTTCCTCATTATGTGTTCTTGGTGCCTTGGTATTAGTTAAATATCATTTAGCTCTGTTCCTGAATAGCTTAAAAACAATAGCTTAAAAACAGTTTATTTTTTGGCTGTTAGGTGGAAACAGACCTGTTCAATCCGGAGCTAATTTTGCCCCATTAATGAGGTAAATCTCTTTTGGGAACGCTCTCCAATGCCTTTTGAATTATCAGGTTAGCTGGTGTGGGTGATGATGAAGGGAACTATTTCAAGTGTGAGTTTCAGAGCTTGATCTCTTTAACCCTTCAGATGGTTTTATCCTCAGGCTTGGCTAGTTCCCTCACATTTGTGTGTTCAGCTGAAGACTCTAGAGGAATCCTCTGCAGATCTCTGAGACACTCTCCCTCTGCACAACTGTCTCCTGTCAGGTATCTGCTCTGCAAACTTTAGCTGTCTCTGCCTTTCTGAACTCCCAACTTTATCTTTTCAACTCACAGAGAAGGCTAGGCTCCTTTTGGGAATTTCCTCCGTTTGCCACAGACTATAAACCCTGTGGCAAAAAGTTAAGGTGGTATGCTGGGGCAACTGCAGGCTCACCTCCTTTATTTCTCATCTCTGAGATTGCCATACTTGGTTGCCTGATAGGCATTGTCTTAAACTGTGTTGTTTTATATTTTTTATTTCTCTCTCTCTTTCTTTTTTGTAGTAGTTTTGGGTGGAAGTGTATATCCAGTCCCTGTGGCTTCCTTAGGCTGAAAGTGGAAATTCCTTCCTCCCTGAAAAAAAAAATCATATTAAAAAAAATCCAACTTCTTTTTCTGTAACTTATCTTCTATCGTTAATTTACATTTTCTATTCTCAATTTGAGAGTAACATATTATAAAATTGTAGTTTCAACAGGGAGACTTTTTCAAAGAATCTTATTGTCTGTTGTGAACTATTGACATTAGTTTTCTATCCATTGACTTTATTTTATTCTAAAACAAAGTTTTGTTAGCCTAATATACTAATGGGTCTTTATGATAAAAAATATAGGTAATACAGAAAGAAATTAAAATAAATTTTAAAAATATTTCTTGAGAAATTGGTTTATAATATCTTTTCAAAATACAACTTGGTCAAATTTTTGGTCAAATATTCCTAGTCACCACACAAAATAATTAGTTAAAAACAGACAATAAAATGTCTAATTGGTGCCTTATTAC
>NW_012107753.1:3750-5646 GCF_000951045.1 Mandrillus leucophaeus | reverse complement strand
TGTTAACCAGGATGGACTCGATCTCCTGACCTCATGATCTGCCCGTCTCAGCCTCCCAAAGTGCTGGAATTACAGGCTTGAGCCATGATATACTAATTTTATCATGTATCATTTCTTGGTTTCAATTGAATATTTTTTTTCTCCTCATTATAGGTCATATTATTTTGTTTCTTCTCATACCTTGATTGGATGGCAGACATTGTGAATTTTACCCTATTAGTTGTTGGACGCTTTTGTATTTTTTTTTTATTTTAAAATATGCAATTGACAAAGATTAAATATATTCAAAGTGTACAATGTGATGATAAGGTATACATATACATGTATAAGGATTACCACAATCAAATTAATATGTTCATCACCACTTATGCCTTACTTTAAAATTCCCCAGAACTTGTTCATCTTATACCTGAATGTTTGTGCTTTTTGACCAACATCTCCCCATGTTCTTTTCCTCCCATTCCCCGGCAATCACCCTTCTACTGTCTGCTTGTATGAGTTCAGCATTTTCAGAGTCACATATAAGTGATATCACACAGGATTTATCTTTCTATGTCTGGCTTATTTCACTTAGTATAATGTCTGCCGGGTTCAGATGTGTGTTACAAATGGTTAGGTTATACTTCTTTTTCATTATTGAATAATATTCCATTATGAATATGTACCACAATTTCTTTATCCACTGTACCATCAATCTTTATCTCTGGATGGAAAATTAGGTTGTTTCTACATTTTGGCTATTATGAATAATGCTGCAATAAACATCAGGGTGCATACATCTCTTTGAGATCGTGATTTCATTTTCTGTGGATACATACCCAGAAGTGAAGTTTCTGGACCATATTGTAGTACTATTTTTATTTTTTTGAGGAAGCTCCACACTGTTTTCCAAAATGGTTGTACCAATTTACCTTCCTACCAACAGAATAGAAAAGTTCCCTTTGTTTCACAATCTAATCAAAACTTGCCTTTTTCATAATAGCCAGCCTAATAGGTGTGGGGTAATATCTCACTGTGATTTTGATTTGCATTTCCTCTGATGATTAGTGATATTGAGAAACTTTTCATATACCTTTTGTCCATTTGTATGTCTTTGGAAATATGTCTACTCAAGCTATTTGCCCACATTTTAAATGAATTTGGGGTTTTGGGTTTTTGTTGTTGTTGTTGTTATTGAGTTCTATGACAACTTTATATATTTTGGATATTAAACCCTATTAGGACATATGGTTTGCAAATATTTTCTCTGATTTAATTGATGCCTGTTTATTTTGTTGATAGTTTCTTTTGCTGTGTGGAAACTGTTTTAGTTTGATGTAGTCCTACTTGTTTGTTTTGGCTTCTGTTGCGTCTGCTTCTTTTTTGTCATATCCAAAACATCATTGCCAAGGCCAAAGGCAAAGGGCTTTTCCCCTATGTTGTCTTCTAAGAGTTTTACAGTTTCAGACCTTACATTTCTTTTATATGGTATAAGACAAAGTTCCAATTCTTTTTTTTTGCCTGTGGATATCCAGTTTCCTCAAAACCATTTATTGAAGAGACTTTCCTTTCCTCATTATGTGTTCTTGGTGCCTTGGTATTAGTTAAATATCATTTAGCTCTGTTCCTGAATAGCTTAAAAACAATAGCTTAAAAACAGTTTATTTTTTGGCTGTTAGGTGGAAACAGACCTGTTCAATCCGGAGCTAATTTTGCCCCATTAATGAGGTAAATCTCTTTTGGGAACGCTCTCCAATGCCTTTTGAATTATCAGGTTAGCTGGTGTGGGTGATGATGAAGGGAACTATTTCAAGTGTGAGTTTCAGAGCTTGATCTCTTTAACCCTTCAGATGGTTTTATCCTCAGGCTTGGCTAGTTCCCTCACATTTGTGTGTTCAGCTGAAGACTCTAGAGGAA
>NW_012107753.1:0-315 GCF_000951045.1 Mandrillus leucophaeus | reverse complement strand
TATTTCTAAAAATGCTTCACAATGTTTATCCCCATGAGAATCTACTTTACTCGTATTAATTTTTTTCTTTTTAAAAGAATTATACACAAATTAAATAGTAATATATAAATCATATTACTTACAATTTATTTGGAACATCCACAATTTAAGAAAATATGATGACTATCCATAATTTACCTGCCATTCTCCCTTCATTAGTAATTTATTCAAAATTTTGTTATTGTAAATACTTATTGAATCATTATTTGTGATTTAGGTTATGCCCTTTTTGTATTTCTTAAGTAGGACCTACTGGATTCAGTTTTTTTTTTTTTT
>NW_012107752.1:0-1775 GCF_000951045.1 Mandrillus leucophaeus | reverse complement strand
TCATGTAGCACATTTCCACATGAACCTCTTAGAAAAAGTCAGCATTCAATAAAGAAAAGCCAAGTCAAAAATAAATCATAATATTAAGTTACAGAGGAGCAAGGCTGAATACTGAACAACTGGTACAGCATGATAACACAATTTAGGGCAGCCATAAGTAAAATCCAGGTCAGTGTCAGGAAGTCATGCAGGGTGTTCCTTGCTGAACAAAGAGATACTATGTAAATTACAAATCAAATGAAGAGTACATGCAGGATATTTTATCCCATCTGCAGATCAGCCAACCTTCCGAGAGGCTCAAAAATGATATTTTTCCCTGCAATCTTGGCACTAAAAGGTAAAATTCAAATAAGTGATCTTTCAACTTGGTTGTATCCTCCACATTTTTTATTGAAATAGTTAGGAAGAATATACATTAGGCTTTACTGGAATAATGCCATGCCCAGGGCTGGATAGCAGGATATTTTACATGTAAGGCATAACATGGTCTGAATTTTTGCTTTTTCCTTTGGATTTATGAATGACTACAAACTTCCTAAAGAGCAAAGCTGATGTTGTATCCCACATTAAATTTTCCTGCTGGCTATACAGGTAATCATTCAATCTCTCCTGGTTGGTTGACCAGTTATTGGGTGACCTGGTACCTCCCAACTTCTCAAGATTTTCTCCAGCCACCCATCTTCAGGCAGACTGAATTTTTCAAAACAGACTATGTTTTTGTAGGATACTGTGCCTTGACACATCCAACTAGTTGTAGAACACCTACCCCATGACTGCCTATGTGGTGAACAAAATCTTCCCTCTTCTGGGAAATGTTTTATACCACCATGCCCCGTAACATTTAGCTAATCTAGTCAGTCGCATTGATTGGATAGAGGCCATTGTTTAGTCCTCTTCATTCCTTTAACTCCAAGAAAAGATCTGGAACCCTCTAGAAATTGCTAGATACATGTTTTTAGTATGCAGAATAAAAAGCTCTCTAATATAACAAAGTCATCAAGACTCCCACTACATTCATAGCCAAGAGAAATCCAGTATTTCCAAGGCTTTGAAAAAGAACCTGTTTTGACACTCATTTTATTCACATACCTGTTTTTACTTGGCTAGAGGTGGGACCAACATGTTTCATGTCTTCTAAGAAAGACAACTGCAAGTCTGTAAGTGGAAAGCAGAAAACCCTGACATAACCCAAGACCTAGAGGCTATATGATGCCTGCCTTTGATGTGAAGTGGAGCTTGGAAATCCTCCTGTGGTTAGATTCCATGTTTACACAGTTACATTTATTTAATAAATATATTATGTTGAAGACAAAGCTCTAATTGCTTTTTGTAAATGGGAACTGTATTGAAATGAACTCATGGGAAATTGTAGCTTTTTATCTTGTCATCGTATCCACAATTCAGCAAATATTCACAGGTGACTTACTACATGTTTTGTGCAATACAAGGCCAAACACGATTTTTATTTTCTTATGCTGGCTGCCCCCAGAATTCCAGAACTACAATTTTTCACTAGAAAGAAAAAATAAACTCTTTTGCAGAAAGCACAAATTAAGCCAAATAGGTCAAGCTGGGAGACTTTACATTTTGAGGGTATTATGGAGAACATCCCGTGCAATTCTGAAGTAATTTACAGATTGTGGGATACACGACACAGTGATGTTCCCATCATTGCCTTCTACTGAAAGAGGGAAAAATCAATTTTCTTCCCTTGCATCTTGTCTTCCTAAATCCTGCTAAATGTACACAATAGCAATTCTCTTTGGGGAGATTTT
>NW_012107751.1:0-1567 GCF_000951045.1 Mandrillus leucophaeus | reverse complement strand
ATTTTTATATATATTGCTATATATAATATATAATATATATAACATTTGTGTATATATTATATATATATATTTTTATATGTATGTAGTTTTTGGCCTGACTTGACTTTTCTTGCCACATCCCTATCTGTTTAGAGGGACGGTGTCCTGGACCTTAATTTTCGATCTGAGTTTGAGGGTGCAGATCCTTTTTATTAGTGGCTTGGCCCTGGACTAGTAACGCGGTCTGTCTTCTGTGAAGTGCGATTGTTAGGATACTTCTTATGGGATTGAATGGGACTGTTGACCAGAAAGCCAAGTGAAAGCCAGTGCTGTTCATGTGGAGTTTCTGAGTGTCAGTGACTGGCCCCGCTGTCTCAGCTGAGGGGTACCTCATCCCTCTTCTCAAAGGCAGTCAACAGTGGAATGCCCTGGAAAGTGTTGAAAAATGTGAACTCCTGGGTTCTACTTGCAGTTACTGTGGCTTAGTTTGCATGTGGTATGACCTGAGAATCTGGTTTTATAAAATCTCCCTAAATGATTCTAATGCATAGCGAAGTTTGAGAACCACTAGAACCACTAGTTTAATCCAACTGCTTTCCTGTAGAGTTACTTAAAAAAAAAAAATTATTTATTTATTTTTGAGACAGACTCTTGCTCTGTCATCCAGGCTGGAGTGCAATGGTGCAATCCCAGCTCACTGCAACCTCTTTCTCCTGGGTTCAAGCAGTTCTCCTGCCTCAGCCTCCCGAGTAGCTGGGATTACAGGCACATACCACCATGCCCAGCTAATTTTTGTAGCTTTAGTAGAGATGGGGTTTCACCATATTGGTCAGGCTGGTCTTGAACTCCTGACCTTGTGATCCGCCCGCCTCAGCCTCCCAAAGTGCTGGGATTACTGGTGTGAGCCACTACACTGGCCCAGTTTTTTTTTTTTTTTTTTTTTTTGAGATGGAGTCGCACTGTCTTCCTTAGGCTGGAGTGCAGTGGTGCAATCTCGGCTCACTGCAGTCTCTGCCTTCTGAGTTCAAGCAGTTCTCCCACCTCAGCCTCCCCAGTAGCTGGAATTAGAGGCGTGTCCCACTAGGCCTGGCTATTTTTTGTATTTTTAGTAGAGAGGGGGTTTCACCATGTTGGCCAGGCTGGTCTCGAACTCCTGACCTCAAATGATCCTCCCACCTCGGCCTCCCAAAGTGCTGGTGGTCTAGTTCTGTCTCCCAGCCTGGAATGCAATGATGTGATCAAAGCTCACTGCAGCCTCAAACTCTTGAGCTTAAGCAATCCTCCCACTTCAGTCTCCCGAGTAGATAGAATTACAGGTGCACACTATCACGCCTGGCTAATCTGGAAAATTTCTGTAGAGTCAGAGGTCTTGCTTTGTTACCCAGCTGGTATTGAACTCCTGGCGTCGTGTGAGCCTCCCACTCAGCCTCCCAAAGTGCTGAAATTAAAGCTGTGAACCACCATGTCTGGCCCGTTTTAAGCATTTTTGAAAGTGTGCAGTTCAGAGGCATCAAGCATGATTCCAGTGCGCCATCCTCACTGCGATCTATTGAACTGTTTCCCAGTGGGGTGCATTTTTTTTTTTTTT
>NW_012107750.1:0-2849 GCF_000951045.1 Mandrillus leucophaeus | reverse complement strand
TCACAAGTAATGAGATCAAATCTCTAATGAAAAGTCTCCCAGCAAAGAAAAGCCCAGGACCTGATGGCTTCACTGCTGAATTTTATCAAACATTTAAAGAAGAACTAATATCAACCCTACTCTAACGATTCTCGGAAACAGAGGAGGAGGGAATACTCCCAAACCTGTTGTATGAAATCAATATCACTTTAATACCCAAACCACAGGAAGACCCATCAAAAAAAAAAAAAGAAAAGAAAACTACGGGCCAGTATCTCTGATTAATGTTAATGCAAAAATCCTCAACAAAAAACTAGCAAACTGAATTCAATAACACATTAAAAAGATTATTCATCATGTCCAAATAGGATTTATCTCAGGGACACAAAGATGGTTCAACACAGCAAATCAATGTGATACGTAATATCAACACAATGAAGGGGAAAAAAAATCATATGATCATCTCATCTCCATAGATGCAGAAAAATCATTTGATAAAATTCAACATCCTTTCAGGATAAAAACCTTCCCAAAAAACCTGGGTATAGAAGGAACATTAATCAACATAATAGAAGCCATATGCGGCAAACGCACAGCTAGTATCATACTGAGTGAGGAAACACTGAAAACCTTTCTTCTAAGATCTGGGACATGACAAGGATGCTCACTTTTTACCACATTATTCAACATAGTACTGGAAATCCTAGCTAGAGCAATCAGACAAGAGAAAGAAATAAAGGGCATCCAAATTTGAAAGGAAGAGGTCAAATTATCATTTTTTGCAGATGACATGATCTTATATTTAGAAAAACCTAAAATCTCCACCAAAAAAAAACTATTAGAACTGATAAATTCAGTAATGTTGTAGGATACAATATCATACAAAAATCATTAACATTTCTATATGCCAACAGAGAACAACCTGAAAAAGAAAATTTAAAAAGTAATTCCATTTACAGTAGCTGCACATAAAATTAAATACCTAGAAATTAACTAAAGAAATGAAAGATCTCTAGAATGAAAGCGATGCAAA
Source organism: Mandrillus leucophaeus (assembly GCF_000951045.1). Taxonomy (NCBI): domain Eukaryota; kingdom Metazoa; phylum Chordata; class Mammalia; order Primates; family Cercopithecidae; genus Mandrillus; species Mandrillus leucophaeus. The sequence continues at coordinate 1,837 of NW_012107750.1, read as the reverse complement.
ACTGGAGAAAGAAATTGAAGAAGACACAAAAAAATGGAAAGCTATTCCATGTTCAAGCATTGCAAGAATCAGTATTGCTAAAATGTCCATACTATTCAAAGCAATCTACAGATTCAATGCAATTCCCATCAAACTACTAATGATATTCCTCACAGAAACAGAAAACAAAAATCTTTATTTATATATAAAAACAGAAAAGACCTAGAATAACCAAAGCTATCCTGAGCAAGAAAAAAACTGAAGGAATCACAATACCTGACTTCAAATTATACTACAGAAGTATAGTAATCAAAGCATCACGGTACTGCCATAAAAACAGACACACAAACCAGTGAAACAGAAGGAGAACCCAGAAAGAAATCCGTACATCTACTGTAAAGTTATTTTTTACAGCAATCCCAAAAATATACACTGGGGAAAGGGTAAATCTCTTCAATAAATGGTGCTGGGAAAACTGGATATCCATATGCTGAAGAATGAATCTACACGCCTATCTCTTGCCACATACAAAAATCAAATCCAAATGGATTAAAGACTTAAATCTAAGACCTCAAACTCTGAAATTACTACAAGAAAACTTTGGGGACACTCTCCAGAACTCTGGATTGAGCAAAGATTTCTTGAGTAAATACCCGCGAAGCACAGGCAACCAAAGCAAAAATGAACAAATGGGATCACATCAAGTGTAAAAGCTTCTGCACAGCAAAGGAAACAATCAGCAAAGTGAAGAGACAACCCAAAGAATGGGCGAAAATATTTGCAAACTACCAATCTGACAAGGAATTAACAACCAGAATATACAAGGAACTCAAACAACTCCGTAGGGAAAAAAAAAATCTAAAAGTCTACTTAAAAATGGGCAAAAGATCTGAATAAACATTTCTCAAAAGAAAACATACAATTCACAAACAGCTACACGAGAAGGTGCTCAACATCGCTGATGATCAGAGAAATGCAGATCAAAAACTACAGTGAAATAGCATCTCACTCCAGTTAAAATGGCTATTACTCAAAAGACAGGCAATAACAAATGGCTGTTATCCAAAAGACAGGAAAAGATGTGGAGAAAAGGGAACTCTCGTACACTTTTAGTGAAAATGTAAATTAGTACAACCACTATGTAGAAGAATTTGGAGGTTCCTCAAAAAACTAAAAATAGAGTTACCAAATGATCCAGCAATCCTACTCTTAGATATATACCCCAAAGAAAGGAAATAAATGTTTAGAAGAGTTATCTGCACTCCCGTGTTTATTGCAGCACTTCTCACAATCGCCTAGATTTGGAAGCAACCTAAGTGTCCATCAGCAGGTGAATGGATAAAGAAAATGTGGTACACTGACCCAACGCAGTGCTATTCAGCCATAAAAAAGAATGAGATCCTGTCATAAAAAAAGAATGAGATCCTATCCATAACATGGATGGAACTGGAGTCCTTTACATTAATTGAAATAAGCCAGGTACAGAAAGACAAAGTTTGCATGTTCTTACTTATTTGTGGGAGCTAAAAATTAAAAGAGTTGAACTTAGGGAGATCAAGAATAGAATGAGGGTTACCAGAGGCTGGGAAGGATAGTGAGGGTGTGGAGGGGAAGTGAGGATGGTTAATGTGCACAAACAAAATAGAAAGAAAGGATAAGATATAGTGTTTGGTAACACAGAAGGGTGACTATAGTTAACAAAATTTAATTGTACAATTGAAAGTAACTGAGAGAGTATTACTGGATTGTTTGTAACACAAAGGATCAATGCTTCAGGTGATGGATACTCCATTTACCCTGATGTGATTATTACACATTGTATGCCTGTATCAAAATATCCCATCTACCCCATAAATAT
>NW_012107749.1:0-1298 GCF_000951045.1 Mandrillus leucophaeus | reverse complement strand
TTCCTTCCTTCCTTCCTTTTCTTTCTTTCTTTCTTTCTTTCTTTCTTTCTTTCTTTCTTTCTTTCTTTCTTTCTTTCTTTCTTTCTTTCTCTCTCTCTCTCTCTTTCTCTTTCTTTCTTTCTTTCTTTCTTTCTTTCTTTCTTTCTTTCTTTCTTTCTTTCTCTCTCTCTCTCTCTCTCTCTCTCTCTCTCTCTCTCTTTCTTTCCTTTTTTTTTTGTGTGTGTCACTCTGTCACCCAGGCTGGAGTGCAGTGGCATGATCTTGGCTCACTGTAACCTCTGCCTCCCAGGTTCAAGCAATTCTCCTGCATCAGCCTCCCAGGTAGCTGGGATTACAGGTGTGCACCACCACGTCTGGCAAATGTTTTTGTATTTTCAGCAGAGATGGGGTTTCACTATGTTGGCCAGGCTGGTCTGGAACTCTTGACCTCGGGTGATCCACCCACCTAAGCCTTCCAAAGTGCTGGAATTACAGGCGTGAGACACCATGCCTGGCTGTTTCCTCTCTTTCTTTACCTCTCTTCCCCAACTCCACCCTTTCTTTCTCCTGTTTTCCATCTTTTTGTTACTGTATTGCCTACTGTTTCAAAGAAAGTCTGCATATTTTACAATGTTTCCTAAAATATTTTCTCATTTACAGAAATCATTTCCTTTTGGTTACTTAAACCTTGTGTGTCAAACAGAGACCCAACAGGAGAAAACAGGGCACGCTCAGATGAAGATATGTCAACGTGAGCTAATAAAGAGGCTATTTACAGAAGTGCGGCTGAGGTATAGAGAAACTGCAAGAGATACCGCAGCACCACCGCTGGGTGAACCAGACAAGGAGAAGAGCATTTGCCAGAATGGAAAGGAGCCAGTCATGAGGGAGAACCACCCTGGGAGGAGCTCTGAGCTGAGGTTAGGGATGCAGAGAACCAGGGGGTAGAGTGCAGAGATGCGGTACTTTTGCTTTCCAGTCGTCAACGCCAAAGCATTATACTGCATTCCTTCAATATATAATAATATTTAAATTGCCTTTTTTTTTTTTTTCTTTTCAGAGACAAGGTCTTGCTATGTTGCCCAGGCTGGTCTCAAACCTGAGCTCAAGGGATTCCCCTGCCTTGGCCTCCCACAGTGCTGGAATTACAGGCATGAGCCACCGTGCCTGGTCCTGAAAATCATAAAGATTGCCTTTCTTTATGAATTTCAGAAATTACCAGTTTATAGTTCTGTAAAAAGAAATATGTGTGGTCTTCGTGATACACCCACCTAGAGTGTAAATATAAGGTACATATTAGAAGCTTGTCTATCAGAAAA
>NW_012107748.1:0-1461 GCF_000951045.1 Mandrillus leucophaeus | reverse complement strand
CGATCTCTGCTCACTGCAACCTCCACCTCATGGGTTCACCCGATTCTCCTGCCTCAGCCTCCTGAGTAGCTGGGGTTACAGGCGTGCGCCACCACGCTTGGCTAATTTTTGTACTATTAGTAGAGACCGGGTTTCACCATGTTGGCCAGACTGGTCTTGAACTCTTGACCTCAGGTGATCCATCCACCTCGGCCCCTCAAAGTGCTGGGATTACAGGCCTGAGCCACCGCGCCTGGCCTCCAAAGGTTTTTTAAATGAATTTTTTGTTTTTGCTGTTTTGTTGTTGTTTCTTTCTTTTCTCTCTCTCTCTCTCTTTTTTTTTTTCCCTTAGAAAATCTGAGACTCGTGAGTTCAGAGAAAGCAAGCCCAAGACTTGCTGGGATAGGGGTTAGGGGCTTAGTCCTTTCCTGCAGAAAGTGGGGTGCTTAGCCAGGGCCTCTCATCTCCTGGCAATCTTGAGTAAGGGAAGAGGAGGAAGGAGAAGGGATTGCTTGAGGCCAAGAGTTTGAGAACAGCCTGGCCAACATGGTGAAACCCCCTCTCTACTGAAAATACAAAAACTAGCCAGGCGTGGTGGTGCACGCCTGTAGTCCTGGCTACTTGGGAGGCTGAGACAGGAGAATCACTTGAACCTGGGAGGCAGCGGTTGCAGTGAGCTGAGATGGCACAACTGCACTCCAGCCTGGGTGAGAGAGCCAGACTCCATCACAAACAAACAAACAAACAAACAAACAAACAGACAGCTATCCATTTGTAAACTGCTGATTTCTCTGGGGATATTGTATTAATCCATTCTCACACTGCTATAAAGAAATACCTGAGACTGGGCAATTTATGAAGAAAAGAGGCTTAATTGGCTCACCGTCCTGCAGGCTGTACTGGAAGCATGATGCGGGCATCTGCTTGGCTTCCGGGGAGGCTTCAGGAAACTTACAATCATGGTTGAAGGTTAAGGGGGAGCAGGCATGTCACATAGTCAAAGCAGAGGCAAGTTGGGGGGAAGGTGCCACACACTTTTAAATGACCAGGTCTCACCAGAACTCACTCACTATCACGAGATAGCGCCCAGGGGATGGTACTAAAACATTAATGAGAAATCCACTGCCATGATCCAATTACTTCCCATCAGGCCCCACCTCCAACACTGGGGATTATAACTCAACATGAGATTTGGGTGGAGACACAGATCCAAACCATATCAGGCATTGCCCCTACAAGCTTTTTGTGAAGCATCAGCGATTTCACCATTCTTCCACCCAAGCTTCACCATAAATGTGGTTTGTTCTTCCTTCAATTTTAACAGAATTCATGTCACTTTCTGATAAGGGCTGTTTTCAAACTGATGTCTTATCCTTTTAGTGCCTCAAAGTAGATCCTGTTCAGACATGTTGTAACCGGTTAGTATGTTTGTTTTGGTGCAATCCATGGATAGTTTTTCATAGTATGTGATAATGTTTTTTC
>NW_012107747.1:0-1150 GCF_000951045.1 Mandrillus leucophaeus | reverse complement strand
AAAAAAAAAAAAAAAAAAGATGTGGAGGGAACAAGCCTCCAAACTATATTGATACAGGACTACTTTTGAGGTGAATATGACTTATAATGCAGCCTTTTGGTAATTATGCAGCTAAAGCACCCACTTGACTAGAAATCTCTACTAACCTGATCTATACTGGACAATAAGTCCATAAATCAGAGGTTGAGAATGTTGTAATAGTATATTAATTTTATATTACTGGTAGGCTGAGGTCACACCCATCATTAAATTTTTTTACTTACCCAAGTCATTCATTTTTGTCTAAGAAGTCTTCCTTCTCAAGAAGTAAAAATAATCAAGCAAGTTGAAAATACTTTGTCAAAAAGCATTTGACAAAAGTGAACATTTCTTTACAGCAAATAACTCTTGGCAAAATAAAATAGAAGAACACTTCCTCAACCTCATAAAAAAAAAAATTAGGAGAAAACTTTCAGCTAACATCATAAATTGTGGTGAAAGACTAAATGCTGTCCTCCTGAGATGAGGGAGAAGGCAAGGATGCCTGCTCTTACCACTGCTAGTCCACATTGTACTGAAGGTCCTAGCCAATGCCGTTGGTCAAGAAAAAAAAAAAAAAACACGAAAAGCATGTAGACTGGAAAAGAATAAATACAACTACATCTACTTAAAAATTATAAAATTAATGACATAGAAAATCCTAGACTCTACCAAAGAAGCTACTATAACGAACAAGTGAGTTTAACAAAGTTGCAAGATGCAAGATTAATATGAAATCAACTGTATTTCTACATATGGTAATACACAATTAGAAATTTAAATTTAAAAATAGTGTCACCTTCTCCCTCTTAGTATGTAAAAAGCTGAAAAGAGTAACACTCCCACCTCTTAACTGTGAAGAAAGCCCAGATATTTAACAAAACCACAACTCTTCTCAAACTCATCAAAGAGCTGAGGTCACGCCAGGCACAGTGGCTCACGTCTGTAATCCCAGTACTTTGGGAGGCCTAAATGGGTGGATCATGAGGTCAGGAGATCAGGACCATCCTAGCTAACACGGTGAAACCCCGTCTCTACTAAAAACATACAAAAAATTAGCCAGGCATGGTAGCACTTATCTGTAATCCCAGCTACTTGGGAGGCTGAAAGGAGGGGAGGGGAGGGGAGGGGA
>NW_012107746.1:0-1549 GCF_000951045.1 Mandrillus leucophaeus | reverse complement strand
AGAATCGCTTGAACCCAGGAGACTGAGGTTGCAGTGAGCCAAGATCGCACCACTACACTCCAGTCTGGGTGATAGAGCAAGACTCTGTCTCAAAAAACAAAACAAAAAAACAAAAAACTTAAATATCTACTTCTGAGCATTTATCCCAGAAAAATGAAAACACATCCACACAAACACCTACAAACAAATGTTCAAAGCAGTTTTATTTTGTAATATTAAATGACCCTCAATAAGTGAATGGTTAACAAATTGTAGTACATCCATACATACCATGGAGTACAAAATAAAAAGGAAAAAACTGTTAATACATTCAACAGCTTTGCTGGATCTCAAGGGCATTATGCTGGGTTGAAAAAGGCCAATTTCAGCCGGGCGCGGTGGCTCACGCCTGTAATCCCAGCTCTCAGGGAGGCAGAGGCGGAAGGATAGCTTGAGCCCAGGAGTTCGAGACCTGCCTGGGTAATATAGCAAGACCCCGTTCTCCACAAAAAGGAAAAAAGAAAAAAAAAGAAAAGAAAAAGGCCAATTTCAAAAGGTAACAGCCTGTATGATTCCATTTATACAGCTTTTTTTTTTTTTTTAAGAGGGTCTTGCTCTGTTGCCCAGGCTGGAGTACAATAATGCAATCAGAGCTCAATACATCCTTGAAATTCTGGGCTCAAGTGATCCTCTCTTCTCAGCCTCCTCAGCTAGGACTATAGGCACCTACCCACCAGCTATTTCTGTAGTGAGAGGGTCTGTCACTACAGGCTGGTCTCAAACTCCTGGTCTCAAGCGATCCCCCAAAGTGCTGGGATTACAGGGATAAGCCATTGTTCCCAGCCTGATATAGCAGTCTTGAAATGACAAAACTATAGATGGAAAAAAAAAGTAAAAAAAACAAAAAAGCAAAAAAAAAAAACTATAGATGGAAAACAGATTAGGGTTCACCAGGGATTAGGAATGGTGCCGGGGCCGGGCACAGTGGCTCACACCTGTAATCCCAGCACTTTGGGAGGTTGAGGCAGGTGGATGACTTGAGGTCAGGAGTTTGGGACCAGCCTGGCCAACATGGTGAAACCCTATCTCTACCAAAAATACAAAAGATTAGCCAGGTGTGGTGGCGGGCACCTGTAACTCAGCTACTCAGGAGGCTGAGGCAGGAGAATCACTCTGGGAGGTGGAGGTTGCAAGTGAGCCAAGATCGCACCATTGCACTCCTGCCTGTGCAACAGGAGCAAAACTCCGTCTCAAAAAAAAAGGAATGGTGCCAGAAAAAAAGGTGTGGGCTGGGCGCGGTGGCTCACGCCTGTAATCCCAGCACTTTGGGAGGCCAAGGCGGGTGGATCACCAGGTCAGGAGATCAAGACCATCCTGGCTAACACGGTGAAACCCCATCTCTACTAAAAACACAAAAAATTAGCCGGCGTGGTGGCAGGCGCCTGTAGTCCCGCTACTCAGGAGGCTGAGGCAGGAGAAAGGTGTGAACCCGGGAGGCAGAGTTTGCAGTGAGCTGAGATCGTGCCACTGCACTCCAGCCTGGGTGACAGAGCAAGATTCGGTCTCAAAA
>NW_012107745.1:0-358 GCF_000951045.1 Mandrillus leucophaeus | reverse complement strand
CCAGACAAAGACACAACAATAAAGGAAAACTATAAGCCATTGTCACTGATGAATATAGAAACAAAAGCCCTTAACAAAATTCTAGCAAACCAAATTCAACAACACATTAAAAAATTATTTACCATGATCAAGTGAGATTCATCCCAGGGATACAAGGATGATTCAACATATGCAAATTAACAAATATAACAGATCACATTAGCAGCATCAAGAAAAAATCTATAATTATTTTTATTGGTAGCAAAAAAGCATTTGGTAAAATTCAACATCTCTTGTGATTAAAAAAAAATCCTTGTGAAACAAATGTAGGAGCAACACATCTCAAAATAATATAGACCATATATGGTAAACCCATGGC
>NW_012107744.1:0-1187 GCF_000951045.1 Mandrillus leucophaeus | reverse complement strand
GTCAAGAGATCAAGACCATCCTGGCTAACATGGTGAAACACCGTCTCTACTAAAAATACAAAAAAATTAGCTGGGCATGGTAGCGCGCACCTGTAGTCCCAGCTACTCCGCCGGCTGAGGCAGGAGAATCTCTTGAATACAGAAGGCGGAGCTTGCAGTGAGCCAAGATCACGCCACTGCACTCCAGCCTGGGCGACAGAGCGAGACCCGGTTTCAAAAAAATAAATAAATAAAAGGCATAGGAGGAAAAGAAAAGCCGTGGCAATCTTCCAGACCTGCACCATCGAAGATGGTAGCCATTAGCCACATAAGCACGTGTCAAGCTCCCTCATTTCATAGCTAAGGAAATTGAAATGAAGATCTAGAAAGGTTAAGCAATTACCCAAGGAGATAGAACTATTTTTAAAAATTAATAGACAAAATTTTTAATCAGTTTTAGATTTACAGAAAAATCGAGTGGAAAGTACAGAGAGTTCCCATATACCATCGCTCCCAATTTCCCCTATTATTAACATCTGGCACTGGTGTGGTACATTTCTTATAATTGATGACTTAATATTGCTACATTATTGTTAATTAAAATCAGTGGTTTACATCAGGGTTCACTCCTGTTGTTCATTTTATGATTTTTGACAAATGTATGGTAACATATACACCCTTACAGTATCTAATGGCATAGTTTCACTGCCTTCAAAATCCCCTAGGCCCCTCTATTCATTTCTCACCCCTCCCCATAAATCCCCAGAAAATCTTTTAACTGTAGTTTTGCCTTTTCCTGAATGTCCTACAGTTGGAACCATACAGTTTGTAAACTTTCAGGTTGGCTTCTTTCATTTAACGGCATGATTTGTGGTTCCTTCCTGTCTTTTCATGGTTGGACAGCCCATTTCTTCTCAGAGTTGAATAATACTCCATTACACGGATGCACCATTGTTGGTTGCTCCACTCCCCTGCTGAAGGATATCTTGGTTGTTTCCAAGGTTTGGCAATTAAGAATAAAGCTGCTGGCTGGGCACGGTGGCTCACACCTGTCATCCCAGCACTCTGGGAGGCCAAGGCGGGTGGATCACCTGAGGTCAAGAGTTTAAGACCAGGCCGGGCGCGGTGGCTCAAGCCTGTAATCCCAGCACTTTGGGAGGCCGAGATGGGCGGATCACGAGGTCAGGAGATCGAGATCATCCTGGCGA
>NW_012107743.1:0-2451 GCF_000951045.1 Mandrillus leucophaeus | reverse complement strand
TAGGAGAGACCTTTTCAAATAGTAAAGACACTTGATGAATTCCCCTCCTAATCTGAAATTGTGGCACATGTCAAAATTTGGTTTGTTCTTTCACACTGAAAGCCCTCAAACTTTAAATGAAATCTCTACCTGTTATATAGAGGTTAGAGTAGATACAGATATTAAAGATTCAACTGATTTACTTACAGAAAACTAGGAAATGAATATGCTGAAGTGTACTTTACCCCAGGTAGTAGTTTAGTATACCACAGACACTGTGATAGGTACAAACTATAAAACATAACTGTTACTAATATCTCCAAGATTCCTACACTAGTACTGCTGTCAAACTTATTAAATACTTATAGCACCATATAATATATGGTGTAATAGCACCATGTCATGGCTTCGGAAGTAAGACAATGTGTATTTCTGCCTAGAAAATATCAAAGGAGCAAATTTATGCAGATAATAAAGGAAAAAAGTTACTTAATGGTTAATACATTATTGAACTAAAACTGACAGTACAAATTTCGTTATGATAGCGAAGTAGATAATAAAACATAAATCATAATTTATAAGTATATTTACTTCTTATCTCTTATCCAGGGAATTGTCTTTCCCACAGCCCATGATTCTGTCTCCCTCATCTTATTTACAACGGAAAAGCCATAAAATATAATCCATCAAGTAATAGAGATTCTATACCTTCAGTGCGTATTTTGGAATTTTCCTACTCAGTTAATACCTGTTCTCATAGCAGACGTCCTCTGTTCAAATTGTTCACTTTCTTATAGCTTTTAATACAAAAATTTCTTTTAACTGGAAAATCTTCCTCCTTTTTTTTTGTTTTTCTTGATAAACTCCCTCCCTGACATTGTTGTTTTCCTAAAAAGATGATATGGTTCTCTGTAAGGCTCAATTTATTTTTTTAATTCTAACCTCTCAAATTGTCAGAGGTTATATAATCTGCTTGTCGTTTTTAAAAAAACAAAAAAATGCATTATGTGCTAATAAATTAATCTGTTATAGAAAATAAAATACAGATGCTCTCTTCCATAAACTGAGGATTAAAAAATCATACTAAGAAGATATTTATATCCTACAGATGTGTGAACATCATGACTTTTAACTTCTACTACAATTATCCTTCAAGATAATAATGGTAAAATTGAGACCACTCCAACTGCCCAATAGAAATGATGTTTATTTCCTTTTGAATACACATAAATTGATCATCCCAGTCTTAAAACTTGTTAGAATTGTCTTATCTGAGTTCCTTTCTCAGGAAACCAAACATCATGACTTCCAGATACTATAAAGGCACTAAAACTTAGATCACCCTGTGTGGACAATGAGATTCCAGACATCTCATCTGTCATAATTTCGTAAATGACCACCTGGTTCCTGTTGACCAACTTTGTTCTTATCCCTCCCTAATTCCTATTCTCTCTCACATGGTTATATTTTTTCTCTCCTATATAAACCCTTAATTTTAGTCTATCCAGGGAGATGGATTTGAGAGTTATTCCCCAACACCTCAGCTACAATATTTGATTAAAGCCGCCTTCTCTGGCAATGCATGTTGCCTCAGTGATTGGTTTTCTGTGCAGCAAAGAACAGTCAGTAACCCCTGGTATTTTGGTAAAAAAAAAACTTATCTTTTAATGGGTTTAAAATACTAGAGAAACATGGGAAAGCAGTTTATCTGTCTGATCCCTACTTTGAATGTATTTTAAGGGATTTAAGAAAAACAACCACAGACATGTTTCAAAACTTTATGGGTGACTTTTCTGCAATTAAACACATTTATTGACCTATGAAATACTATTATTGTCTGTCCTTTCCCCTATAAATTTTAAAGTATGGTATATGTTCTAGTTTTCAGACTAATAGCAAACATATTAATAATGTTGCCAGTGTTTGAAAATCTAGGTAATGAACATGACTAATGAGGGCCAAGATTTATTTTTAAATTCTGAGTTACTGGAATATATAATGTTTAAACTTTTTTTTTTGTCCACCAGTCTTTGTGCTATGGATGGGACAAGTTTCTTACCTGTTTTTACTTATGAGTAATCTTATTTTATATAAGAATAACCTCATTTTATTAACTTTTTCCAGTTAAAAGAAAACATTTGATGTACAAATGAGTAATTTAGTAGTCAATGTATTAATACATGCTTGTGTGTGCATTTTTTATATGCAGTTTATCCTATGTATAATTTACCTTGCACAGGTATGTGTTTTTGTTTTTGTTGGTATTCTCATGGTTTACTTACGAGCACAACCTCCCAAAAGCTCATCTCATAGTACGTATCGCTGACCATATAGGGTTGCTATATCATATACAAAGTAGTTCATTTTCAAAAAATGTTTAGTGTACTTTTGGGGAGAATATGAATAAAGTTATACAAATATTTCAAATGTACCATGAATATTATTGAATTGTTTCTAATCTGTTTTTTTTTT